>NW_024884364.1:64163351-64209745 GCF_019232065.1 Centrocercus urophasianus | reverse complement strand
AGAAAAAGAAAAAGAAAAAGAAAAAGAAAAAGAAAAAGAAAAAGGGAGGGGCAGCTAGTTGATAAGAAAAAGGGAGGTTTCCCGCAAGTTGGCAGATCGTCAGACATTGATTAAAGCCAATATGTACATAATGTGTTCTGAATTTGCCATGTCTGTTGAGGTAAAATGAAGGCTGGAAGAGTACGTCTGCTCAACTAGATTGCAATAAACCCAGATTATTAACTGGAGTAAGTGCTCTCATCTGGATTCTTACCCCTTAGATCATTTATGCAGAACCAGAGAAACAGAATTTTTTAGTCTGTAAGGAATTTCTTGAGATCATCTTGTTCAATGCCCATGCTCAAGCAGGTTCAGCTACGATAGAGGGATGCCCAGAGCCATGACCACTCAGGTTTTGAAGACATCAAAGGATGGAGATTCCACAGCCTCCCTGGGCAACCTGTTCTTGTGTTTGACCCACTGAAAACATGTTATCTTGTGTTCAGAATGGACCAAACATATTTTAATTTTTATCCTTTGCCTTTAGCCCTACTGAGAAAAGACCAGCTCCCTCGCTTTTATTCCTTCTCATCAGGTGTGTTCCTATTTCTCCCAGATCCAGAATCACAGAAACATTCAAGCTTGCTTTAAAAATGTAGTCATACCATACTTAAGAGGCAAATACACCTGAAAGAAGCCTTACTAGATTTGAATAGAGCTCCACTCATAAGTCTTGTCATATTTGAATGAATATGCATTGTCTACATCCATTGTTCTGCTGATACATGACACAAATGATCCACGCCTTGGTAACTAAGATATATATTTATATTTATAATCATTAACAAGAAACGGCTATTGGCAGAGAGTTTTGTTTTAACTGTCACTTATCTTCAGCGTGTTGTACTTCACAATAAATGTAAGCTCAGAAGCTAGTGTTGAATCATTTTGATCCATTGCCTTAGGTAGCTTAACAATGAGACATGCTGACATGAAAAAGTATCAAATCTCTACTGAAGATGTAAAGTGTTTAGAATTACTTTTCATTCAGAAGTAAGATATCATTTTAAAAAAGGACTTGTAGAGCAGAAATAACATGATGGAGAATAAGACAAGTATCTTTGAAGGTCATAGACTGTCAAAGTCAACAAATTCAATCACAGTCTCCAGAAGAAAGAGATTAAAAATATAAACACTACAGATTTTTCTCAGAACCCATGTTATGTAACTCCGATCTTGAGAAAACTTTCCCATCTACGTGTATCTCTTCAGACTTTTCAATCACATTATTATATCTCCTGTATCAAAATGTTTAAATTAAGCAAACTTCAGATTAATACATAGTCTACCTGAGGAAGAAATTTGTTTTTTGCTCCATTAATCTGCTACTTTAGAAAGTCAGGACAAATTATTTTTCTACATGTGTCGTATTTCCTCTTTCTTTGCCCAAAATTTAAACTTAAGTAACAATTGAAGGGAGATTGTGAAAATTTATGGGTTTCATTACATGATGTCTTTTGTTATATAGATAAATAAAATGTAAGGATTTATTTTATCTGAAATGGTTGATACTGACATTACAATTGTTATAAAAAGTTTACAACAATTTTCTTTCAATAAAAAAAGGAGATACATGTTTCAATGCAGTGATTTTCTCACTAGCAGTGGTCTAAAATTATTTTTCACATACTAAACTTATCAGCAAGCATTTCCATTTAAACTAATGGCTCACACCACAGCTCCACAAGATTTTTCTATAATGAAGAAAATACAGAACACACACACACACACACACACACACACAAAAAAAAAAAAAAAAAAAAAAAAGGCTGAGGCACAATAATTAAGTGCTTGGCATGTGAATATTGTTTTGATGGGCAAACCAGAAAATGTGAAATAAATAAATAAATAACACATCGTATGAAAGTATTAATAATTTATGTTAGTCCAAAATGATTTTTATTTGAGACTGCATCAGTGTATTTTTTTTCCTAAAGAATTTTAGTACTTTGAATTAGTTTCCTTTATACTCTACAGGTGTGCTACCACTGGTTAAAGAATCTAATCTTTGCCAGATTCTTCAATCAACCTTTAAGAAGTTGGTTCTATGTTTACCTACCCAAGGAGTAATGGGTAAAAAAAGCACAGGCTGCTAATCAAAGCTTTAGAATTCGCCTTCAAGGTGACTGCGCCAGAATAGCGTTAAGGTCATTGTGAACAAAACAACTGATGGATGAGAAGTAATAACATAGACAAGCCTCAGTTTCAAATATCAGAATAACTCAAAATGTCCACGCTTTAATTACTTTTGTCAAAACATGTATTATAGAAGCAATCACCTTACATTGACATTTTGAAATGTCGTGAAAAATTGAAAACTCAAATACCTTTCCTTAAATGGTATAACACCTTTACATTGTTGAGTGCTATGTTTCTAAGATGGCCACTGAAAATTTATCTTAAGTGTTTCTTAGCACAATTTAATTTTGCTCTGCTTTATTAAATATTTATACTCAGTCGAGGAAGAAAACAATGAAAATATTTACTTTTAAAAATAAGTGCAATAAAACTGAAAATGTGGTAAAAATCTCCGTATTAGAATGCATGGTTTAGTCTAAAAACAGTTTTTCTTCACGTGTGCATTTTAATTTTCAGAATGGTACAATTGTTCAGCACTGACATCTGTGCTATGATATCAACCTGAGTTTTACGCAGTGATTTTCTAGAGTTCTCCAAGGCGCTATATGAACTTCCGTGTATGTCATCCAGAAGAAAATAATGTTCCTCAGAAAATAATTTAGAGTTTATAGAACAGTTACATCATTACCTTCGGCAAGTCTACATATAGAGACAAAAATGGCAAGATGTGAGGAAGAGGAAAATACAGCTCCTTGTTTACTCTGACTTCCAAGATTATATTTATACTTTGGAAAGACACAAAGTAAAACTCTTGTTGCCATCATACCAGAGCTGAGATTTTACCTGATGTTTTTATTGACTTTTTTTTTTTTTTTTTTTTGCCATTGTTAAGGGAAGACATTACTTGCTATGTAGCTTTTTAAAAAGATTATGCACATAATCATTGAAGTGAAATACAACATTTATAAATGAAAAGATGATGATGAAGTATCCCCTTAGATTTTTTCTCGATTATTTTTTTTTCTATTCTATGGTTCTATTTTTTGAGGTACTCACTGGATGATAAGTAAAAATATATCATGAATCAGAAGCCACGTAAAAAGTAAAAAAAGTAGGAATTGATTATTATCATTCAACAATGGTGAAGATTAGCATATCAAGAGCTCTTAAACAGCACTGACAAGGAATTTGAACAGTCCTCTAACAACAAAGTGTGTTGAACACTGAATATCTGTACTGAAAAAAATTGTATATGCGGGGACACAACAATATATTTTGGTGGAAAATAGAGTTATCCCATAAAAATGAGACAGAATTACAGAATCACAGAATGGCCAGGGTTGGAAGGGACCTCAAGGATCATGACTCTTCAACATCCCTGCCACAAGCAGGCCCACCAATCTCCCCATTTAATACTAGACCAGGCTGCCCGGTGCTCCATCCAATCTGGCCTTGAACAACCTCCAGGAACGGGGCATCCACAACCTCTTTGGGCAGCCTGTTCCAGTATCTCACCACTCTCTCTGTAAAGAAGTTCCCCCTGACATCCAATCTAAATCTTCCCTCCCTCAACTTAAAACCATTTCCCCTTGTCCTGCATTATCTACCCTTTCAAAGAGTTGATTTGTCTCCTGTCTTGTCTCAATACCTAAAGTCTCCCTTTAGGTATTGAATTCCTGCAAAGAAGTAATCCCAAAGCCTTCTTTTCTCCAGATTGAACAAGCCCAGCTCCCTCAGCCTGTCTGCATAGGGGACGTGCTCCAATCCCCTGATCATCTTTGTGGCTCTTCTCTGGACCATCTCCAACAGCTCTCTAGAGCTCTTTCTTTTACTGGGAGCAGTACTCCAGATGTGGCCTCACAAGAGCAGAGTAGAGAGGGACAATCACCTCCCTGTTCCTGCTGGCCACCCCTCTTCTGATGGAGCCCAGGATACCATTTGCTTTGTGAGCCGCAAGGGCACATTGCTGGCTCATGTTAAGCTTTTCATCCATCAAGACCCCCAGGTCCTTCTCCACAGGGCTGCTTTCAAGGACCACTCCTCCCAGTCTGTATGGATGCCTGGGATTCCTCCAGCCCAAGTACAAAGCTCTGCATTTAGCTGTGTTGACCCTCATTAGGTTCACCCGGGCCCACCTTTTAAGCCTGTTGAGGTCCCTCTGAATGGCATCCTTTCCTTCTACCGTGTCAACCGCACGACTCAGCTTGATGTCATCAGCAAACTTGCTGAGGGTGAGAATTCTACTGACAATTGCTTTTTAGAAGTACAAAATATATTGCTTTCTGAACTGAGGCAATCCCATCCAGGAAAATGGCATGAGTGACCCATGTCCCAGGTTCTTGTACAGATTGAGAGGAGAACTCATTGAGAGCAACCTTATAGAGAAGGACTTGGGGGTTTTGGTGGACAAAAAGCTCCACATGAGTCAGTAGAGTGCATTTGTAGCCCAGAATGCCAGCTGTATCATGGGTTGCATCAAAAGATGGATGGAGAGCAGGGAAGGATATGTGATTGTTCACCACTGCTCTGCCTTCATGAGTCCCTGTCTGGAGTACTGCCTCCAGGCCTGGGGCCCCCAAAACAAGAAAAACGTAGAGCCGTTGGAGTGGATCAGAGGAGGGCCATGAGCACCTCTCCTATGAATTCAGGCAGAGAGAGCTAAATTTGATCAGCCTGGAGAAGAGAAAGTTGGGGAGACCTCATTGGTCTTCCAGTACTTAAAAGGAGCTTATAAGCAAGATGGAGAGAAACTTATTACACAGACATTATATAGGGCAAAGGGCAATGTTTTTAAGATAAAAGAAGGGAGATTTAGTTTAGATATTAGGAAGAAATATTTTTCTCGGACATTGGTGAGGCACAGGAGCAGGTTGCCAGAGAAGGTGTGGATGCCCCATCCCTGTGGTATTCAAGACCCTGGGCATACTAAACTAGAAGCTGGAAAACTTCCTCATGGTAGGCAGTTAGATCTAGATGGTCTTCTGAAGCTCTTTCAAACCCAAGACATTCTATTATTCCATGAACTGGATGAATAGAATATCTAAGGAGTGCATGTTCTGTAGATTTGGCTTCTCCAGAAACTTCCCTTTCAAAGAATAGTCAGCAGTCTTTTTTTTTTTTTTTTAAGTTTTTAAATTGTTGATGTATTCTTATCATTCATTCTTGTTTGCTTTTTATATATATTATATAGAATGTTTAAGAATTTCTTACTTTTGATGATTCGTTTTTAAGGATTAACACTTTTAACTTGAGCCAATGTCATTTAATTTGCTGTTATTACAAAAAAATGGAGATGTGATACTTCTTTTGGCTTTGTATTATAACAGGAAATTGACTCATGCATAGGATTTGAGAGATAATTTAGGTACAGGCCATACTGAATACAGATGTCCCTTCAAATCATAGAAGATCCCAAGATGGGAGGGTCTCACAAGGATAATTGATTTCAACTACAACAAAAATATATTGTAAAGGTTTTATATATTTCAGATGATCAGAGACGCCAAGCTATTAGACAGACTACCACAATCTCCTTCCTGGGAACTATGTTATGGTGCTCACATTTAGAAAGAAAAGTTGCATAAGATGTTTGCAATCGCTTAACACCTCAAAGCTATCTTCATGCATATGAATGGAAGATAAAAGTTGAAGAGTAAAAGAGGATAATTGCCAAGTTGACTGATACTCAGACACACTGAAGAAGCTTCTGCATTCTTCTGAAAGAATCCAATATGTAGACGTACTCACATGCACATGCATAAGGCACAAATGCACTCAAACATCCTTAAGTAGAAGCATGTCCATGTACTGAAATAAAACTCCAGTTTATACTTACAATTGTCTTAATCCCTATGCAAAATCTTTTTGGTTTTGGTGATATCCCAGCAAGATATATATATATATATTTCTTGCCTTTTTAATGTGGAGATGGACAGTAATATCTGTCAATTGAAAGTAATACTCTTAGGGTAAGTGCTTCCATTTATCTGAAAACACATGACCAGAATGAATTGAGTCTTGAAGTGAAATAAGCAACAACTTTTGATACTACATTTTAATATGCTGCCTATAGGATGGAGTCTAATTGTGTCTTTTCTTTTTTTCATAGAAATACTTCTCCTTCACATACTCTTGCAAAAACTGAAAAACACTAAATATTTTCCTAGAAGGCCTTATGATTTTTGCTCATGCTAGTTTTAAAAAATGTGTTCATAACGTCTCTTTGTTTTATATAAACATCTTTCTGTTTTATATATGCCAAAGCTATTTTTCCTCAATCATATTTCTACTATGTTCCTTTAAGACTGACAAAAATCATGCATCTTTCAGTTAAATATGCTATTGTTTGTACTTAGTTCTACTTTAAAGTGAAGTTTAAATAGGGAAAACTGAAATAGAAAGAGTCTAAAGATTTTTTCTAACCATTTAATTCCTCATATATCTTACATGAATATATGTACAAGTGTAAAGTGAAAAGATGTTCTGAATTTTCACTCTTGAAAAAAACAGTCTGGAATCGGAAAAGCAACTTACATTAATTTGCACTTCAGCATACCAAAATAAATTTATTCACTTAACAGTTGCCATTTTAACACTTATTTAGTTTAGAACTTCCCTTCAAAGGTTATCTCAACATTCTTATAAACATCCAAGGGAGAGTTGCACAAGTGCAATTTTGTAATTGGAAATCATTTTCTCAGACTCCTGAGCTGCCATAACAGTCTGTTAATTGATTCTATTTGTTAAAGCATCTGTAAAGAAGAATACTGTATTCCCACCCAACAAACTGGATTCATTACTGTGTGTTGTTAAACACTGTGATTTTTAAGAATGGGTAAGAAACCACGAGAACAAAGTACTTTCTCAGTTCTTTGCTTCATTAAGCATTCTGAAGGGTTTCTCCGAAGGGCACAGCCTTGAATGTGCAGGTTATCTCAACTAAACCTCTGCACTGAAGAACCTGCTTCACTGAGAGAGTCCCCTCCGTGCCTGTATATGGATGATTAAAAAAAAGAACAAAAGATTCAGCTCATTTAGATACTAGGCATTCACTGAATCCAGGTTCTGTATGGAAACAGAGTTTGGGATGCTTGAAACATGACAGAACAGTGAGAAAATAATTTACTCTAGTGTAACAAAGTTGGAGGGCAAAAGCTCTCCTGAGTGAAGGTAGATTGCTTTGAAAGCTGATGGATCAAGTTAATTAGCAGTATATATATCACAGACTATGAAGTAGACCTCCAGGATTTAGAGGCATCAGTCTAATACCTACAAACATGCAGAAAGTATTTTATATTTTCTTCTGTTATAATACTTATTAATGAAATGAAATGAAATGAAATGAAATGAAATGAAATGGGGATATGATTGAATGACAACATAATAACCTCTAGAAGGAAATCATCATACAGAAGTCTTTTACTTTAATAAACTATTATTACTGCATTATTTCCTGTTTTATTTATTTATTTTTTTTCCCAAGATGATGTAAAGCTTTCTGCAAGCAGGAAAAGTACGCAGTCAGTCTTTACAAATAATATTCCTGACAAGTTCATCAACAAGGCAGTTCAGCTAATAAAGCCTTTTATCTTGTCAGCATTGTAGAAGAATGAATGACAAACAAGTGTAAGTTTCAACACTAGTTATATGCATTGCAGATGTGAATAGTGTTGTATTTCCTTGAATGTTCCTTTCTTCAACCTTCAGTGTATGTGATTCTACATGCATGGGATACACTGGTAACCAATGGAAATGATGACATCAAGTGGAGTGGTGCAGTTGACACGCTAGAGGGAAGGGATGCCATCCAGAAGGATCTAAGCAGTATTGAGAGTTGGGCCCATGACAACCTCATGAAGTTCAAAAAGGCAACGTGCAAATTTCTGCACCTGGGTCAAGGCAATCCCAAGCACAAACACAGGCTAGGAAGTGAATGCCTTGAGAGCAGCCCTGAGGAGAGGGACAACCATATCCTGGATTGCGTCAAGAGAAATATGACCAGCAGGTTAAAAGAGGTAATTCTGACCCTCTGCTCTGCTCTTTTGAGACACCACTTGGAGTACTGCACCCAGTTTTGGCTTCCCACCACAGGAAGGGCATTGAGATATTGGAGAAAGTCCAGAGATGGGCCAAGAAGATGATCAGAAGGCTGGAAAATTTTGCCTATGAGAACAAACTGAGAGACCTGGGGCTCTTCAACGTGGAGAAGAGAAGGCTCTGGGAAGACCTTAGAGCAGCCTTCCAGTACCTGAAGGGTGCCCTTCAGGAATGTTGGGAAGGAACTAAGGGCATTTAGTGATAGAACAAGGAGAAATGATTTTATATTGGAAAAGGGCAGATTTAGATTAGATATTAGGAAGAAACTCCTTTCTATGAGGGTAGTGAGGCACTGGAACATGTTGCTTAGAGAGGTCATGAATGCTCCTCCCTATAGACATTCAAGGCCAGTCTGGATGGGGCTTTGAGCAACCTGGTTTTATGGGAGGTGTCCCTGCCTAGTACTGGAGGTTGGAACTAGATGATCTTTCAGATCCCTTCCAACCAAAATTATTCTATGATTCTACAAAATGAATACTGACATGCTTTGTGTACAAGCAATCCTAAAAATTCCCCTTCTAATGTTAATATAAGTTTTCATCACAGGAGTTTGCAATGAATATGAGTTATAAAAAGGCATTTTATTATAAAATTCTTTGCCTGATTTTATACAGAAGTGAAGCTTATGTTCATATTTAATTGCATGAAATCTTTTTGCTTCTTGACCCAAGAACTTTTAAAATGAGCTCTTTTCAGTCAAATTTAACAAAGGAATAGAGGTATTAAACATTAATTCTGTAAAGTTTTCTGCAAAAGCAACTAAAACAGCTGAGGGAAAAGCAGACACCTGGAAGTCTAACTCAGATCAGGAAGCAGAAGAGAGCCCTTACAAATGCTCTGACAAAGGGAAAATTTTTAATCAGTGCTAGCACTTTTTTTATGCACTGTAGTTAGTTATCCATGAGACAGGAAGGTGTACAAAACCAGAGTTCATTAGTTCCAATGCTTATCGTTTTCTTACACAAATTTTTAAGGAAAGAAATAAATTTCTTCCAAATGGTGCCTCTTGATTCCCTTCCCATCACCTCTCACATTCTATTTCTCATTAATATATCTCACCACAATTTAGAAGGAAGGTGTCTTCATCACCACATGAAAAAGTATGAGGAATAATTGTGGTTTATAACTTGTTCCCAGAAGATAAGAAAATAAACATATTCAAAAAATTTGCATTTAGTTGACATCATTTGAAATCTAATTTAGAAACAAAGTTGTTATACATAACAGAACTGAAGTTGTGTCTGGAAATAAATTGCTACAACACATACCTTGAACAGAGAGGATTTTGTTGGAACAGGGAATTTTCCTAGGAAGAAAAAACAACAGCTCCAAGTTACTCACTTTGTAAATCTGCAAGAAGACATTTCAGAAGCAAGAGTTCTGTCTATAGGCATTTTCCATTTTAAATTCCTATCAAAGAATTGGAAGTCTCTACAGAGAAAAAGATTATTTTACAAAGCATGTAAACATTAACACTTTTCAAATATCACAGTCTTTAGATGCAACTAAAAAGAAATCACACATTTGTATTTGTTTCTACGTAGCATACTTGATGAAACAGAAGTATCTGAACTAGCCACGACACCAAAATAAGAGTCAAGAAAAAAGAAAAAGTCGAGAGAATAGTTTGTTTTAGATATTATTCATTTTCAATTTTGGCTTAAATTATATGGATCAAAGAATTAAATACGCATATGTATGTTTAAACTTACTAGGGTGACATAATGAATTATCCCAATGATGAAGAAAATAACATGAAGTATCGTTTTTGAAACAAACACAAACTAGTACCTTGCATAGTGGTAATAGGACCCAGCCTACATTGTTGCCATGGGAAATTCTCCATATGAGGTTTCCTTCGTATTTTGAATAGACTGAGTTACAGATAGTAAGTATTTACCTAAATACTTATCTGAATGGGTTGTTGATTTTAATCTAGTCATATTCTTAACAGAGAAATTTTATTTTCATCATGACCAGAAATAAAAATTTACATTCAACATTTTAGCATTTCATTTAATATGCATATTATGAGTACAGAATATTTGTACTATATGCATACTGTTATATGAGCATAGAATTATATTAGAATTATATTATTACTACGTACATAAGATTTCTTATAAAATAATACCCTTTCTTGAAAGTAAGCATAAGCACTGAGGTATCTGAAAATTATCTCAGCTTCCTTTTCTCGTTTCCTTTTCTCATATTTCTGACAATAATCAAAAAACATCAAAAACCAGAAACACTAGGATTTGGCACATAGCACTGTAAATATTTACACAGAAAGTTGTAAATAATTTGAAGTGCAAATTTGATTAACACCCAGATATTACTTTAGTCAAATAATACATTGGATTGTTATGGGACTGGGCACAAAAAGTTGACAGAAAAGACTTTGCCTTTGGGGTGAAGTATGGTGTTACACAAAATTTGCCCTCTGATATATGATGTTTAGACTCACCTCTGATCATTTCATCCAACCCACAAACATGATTTATACTGTGCTCTTCATCATCATTTGTTAGACTAATGCTTGCCATATCTCTAAGATCTTTCACCTTCTGAATGATCTTTCACAGGTGAGTGAGATGAGTAATATAACTTACTGTGTCTAGAAAATAATACTGTAATAAATTACAGACCTTACAACATGTTCCATAAAAAGAAGATAAGGTTAAAGAAAAACATTGGAATTCACACCAGCAGGCAAGTGAATATAGGAAAAAAAAAAGGCACTCATCATAGAATCAATCATAGAATCATAGAATCACCAAGGTTGGAAAAGACCTAAAAGATCACCCAGTCCAACCGTTCACCTATTCCCAATAGCTCCTACTAAACCATGTCCCTCAACACAACATCCAGCCTTTCCTTGAACACCCCCAGGCTCGGTGACTCCACCACCTCCCTGGTGGTGGTTCCAGTGCCTGACCACCCTTTCCGAAAAGTAATACTTCCTCATGTCCAGCCTGAATCTCCCCTGCCGTAGCTTGAAGAATCTTATGTAACATATCCAGACAGAATAACTCAATGTTTGATTTGGAAGATTATAATTCCTGCAGAGAAATAAGTATTCGAAGTCAATTAAGAACTTATTACAAAAACAAACAAACAAACAAACAAATAAATAAATAGCAGCAGAAACAGTTATTAGTGCTTCATATTAAGAGAATAAATGAGCATACGAAGTTCTCATATTTCGTAAAATAATCTAGAGCTTCATAATTCTTGACCTTTTTTCTAAATCAGCCCTGCTACATTTGCAGTCAGCCATATGAGAATAAACTTCAGCAAGTGTATCTGTCAAACTGTGACACAGTCTGTGTGCATAGAAGTTTTCCCCTGGATCAAACACCTGTTAAGGTAACAGTGTAGTCGCATGAATGTTAACAGCAATATATGAAATGAGATGGGAAGACATAACCAAAGGCAGGAAGGTGAGACTGCTTGCTCTTAACCTGACTTAAATCAACTGTGAAATTGCATCTCTCTTGTAGGCATTCACTGGCTGAATGAAGTTCAGTGTGAGATATGAAGTTTGATTTCATAAACACGCAAGTCAGTCAGGAAGTGCAAGATACGGAATATTTATATTTTCAAACTTAAACAGGTTTTGAAGAAAGTTCTTTGCTCTTTTCTAGCATGATGTTTCTAAAGGCATTGATAGTTCAGTCAAGATAGCACATTATAGAGCACCAGTAATCCTCAAAATTCTTTCATTAAAAAAATTAAAAAGCACTAAAGACAATTGCTGTATTTCTGTTAGCGGAAGCTGTACTCAAATTCACCAGACAATCATGGGTAGTATAAAATAATGGATTCTGTGTATTTCGTATCACTTCTCAATTTTCTGCTAATAATAGCTGTTCTGAAGTCTTTATAAAGGACAGCAACTTGTAAAGTGCTCAAATTGGAAGAGAAAGCACAAAGGGGAAAATATGTGAAGAGTGTTCTTTAAAATACACAAAGAAAAATTTGGTGAAACTGGGAGAGGGTTACTTTTAAAAAGTCAAAGGAAAAAGAAAAAGAGACAAAAAGGGAAATGGTACAGGTACATAAAAACTAGAAGATAAGATGAGGGTATCCCTCATGGTATTTAATACTTGTGTTTGAAATGCCATGCAGGCATGCTTGACATATGCTTACTGAGATATCTGAGGTTCTGAGTGAACTATTTCGTGAATATTCTTCTCCCCAGCAACATCAAGAAGCCTTACTGTGTCAGAAAATAAATGTGAAGTGCTTTTGTTGGAAGGGAATTTTGCATATCCTGTATCAGAATCTGGACTTGTATCACAATACGTGTCATCCAGGAACACAATAATCATTCTCTCATTACATGAGTGGCAACAATTTTTTTAAGAGTACATTTACACTGGTGAACCTCCACATTCAGAAATTACATTCAGTAATTATGCAAACTACTCATGTGGAAGATCTAAAACCACAAATCTATAAAACTAAACTGCAAGTACAAAAAATCTGAATTTTTCATGTTTTATAAAAGTATCATTCTTTTTCAGTGAGGCTAAAAATGCAAAGGGAATTTGCTTTGTGATTATCATTCTGGATTTAAACTATTGACCTGTAGCAGAATTTTGCTGACTAGAATGAGCACAGTCTCTAAGAAATCTTCTAAACATTATTTTGAGTTGGTGACATTTTTCATGTTCTTATTAAGTTCACGTACCTGACAAATTATACTGATAAAATACACTTTTTAGTGGCTCAAGTCCAAATTAAAACTTTGGTTTCTGGAATGGGTTTCACCCCTGAATTTTAGCCATTCGAAGGCTTCAAACCTGATATGACACATTGCATTCCTCCCTAGCTAATGGAGTCAAATAAGTGTTTCCAGAAAATTTGTCCTGCTTAGATTAGAATGAAATTAAGTGTTTTTCTGGAGGGCCTTAGCTACCTTTCACTACTGATGGTGGAAAGTAAATGCCAACAATTTAGTCAGCTAATGCTAGTTGCAGTGAGTTCCATCTTTAAAAGTGATTCAGTCAATGAACTACGCACCAAAATCCGGATAGCAGATATTGCAAAGTGTGGCTCAGTATTCTGTTAATTCTGAAGGCATCTTATTTCTAAAGGAAAGGAACTACTGTGTGTATGCATATGTAACTTTTTCTAAGATAGGAATTAAGAGACAAGATATCACTCTGTCTGAGTGCCCTTTCTGGCTTTTCTGGGAATGATTACTGTGTGTGTGTGTGTGTGAATGAGGTTCTTGCAGCTGAGGTGTTTGTAGTTGCCACATCGCTACAAAAAGTTGATTTATGCTCAGTTCAAGTTTTACTGGTGGACAATGGTCACTTGGAAACTGGGAAAGTGAAGGTTTCAAGGCTGACCTTTCCATGGTTCAAAAAATTACCTTAAAAGAGAATCTCTAGGCTAATACAGGTAGAGGCAGGAGGATTTTTTAAAATCAGTTCTCTAATCTTTTCATGATGTCCTATTAACTGTACCAAAAAATAATTTACTAACAGTAACTTAAATAATTTGTGCAGACTAACAAGGTGGCAGTCTGACAAACATCCCTTGAACATATTTAACTTTATTTGTAGGAAGAATTCCAAAATAAGATGTGAGAAAATTGTTGTACTTCTTCCTGTTCAACAGACCACAGTAAACTTCAGAGTGAATATCTGTATCTAGGCTCTCTTGTTCCCAAAACAAACCAATCTCTTTGATCTCTTATTATATGGGAATGATAAGGTCCTCTTTACTCTTCTTTTTTTTTTCTCCACTTGTCAAAATGTTGACAGATTGAGTCAACTAATTCTTGTTTAAACAATTCTTCCCATAAAAAAAGCTCTACTACAGGTTTCCGCTTTCTGTTCAGCAATAAAAACACTGTTATCAATGCTTTACCTTGTGGTAGAAAACAGAGAAACCAAAGAAACCCAAAAGATACACTTTACAATCACAAAAAACAGATTAAAACAAAGAATCTGTTTTTAGTTTGATTAAAAAACAACAAACCAAAACAAAAACCATACATAACAAAAACAAAAAACAACACCTTCCCGCCTGCTCCCCCCCCCCCCCCCCCCCCCCAAAAAAAGAGGGGGGGAAAATCAAGTTCATCAAATGTGGATCTTAGGCTTGCTGGCAAATGGAAAAAAAGTGAGTACTCCAATCAAACAAGTCAAATATCTTCAGTCCCCCTGTCTTCAGGTCCTAGAAACACAAACTTGTAAAAACATTCCTCTTCCAAATCATTAGCAGTGGAGATAATTGTAGGGACATGAGTCTGAATTCCTTGTGATGAATAACAGTCTTAGAACTGCTGTTCTGTTTACTTTCTTGGCTGCAGGGTTAATGATACAGACAGCTGAACAATTGGAAGGGAATTGAACTGTATATTGCAAGGGTTTTCTCAAATGCCAGGAGGATAGATGACCCTGCTGTGCTTTCATTTTCTATCTGCCCAAAATTATTTTTCCTGAAAACCTCCTACTGATCTTATACTTGCAAGAGCTTAAGACTGTACAGCTTCCTCTCTCTGTAGAGGTGTCTTTTGATGTGTTATTTCCCAATCAATTTTTGATAAAGTATTAACTTGATGTTGTTAAGGTTTGTATCCCAACTTCTCTCAAAATACTGAAACAATTTATAACATGGAAAAGGCACATGAAATATAGGAGAAGGCAAAAAATTTTTTAAACTTACTGGCATTGTAACATCAGGTCATTTTTCCTTCTTACTAATACCAGAACAGACACACAGGTACAAGAAAGTCTGGGATGAAAAACAGAAAAACCTGAAAATGCATTCAAGGGTTCACAGAAAGCCTCCTTCTAAACAGTCTTCTTAATTCCCTTTTACATTTCATGGCTCAAAGGACATGATACACCAGAGCAGAGAGAAAAAATACACAGATAATCCAAAACGGAAATGTTGTGCATATGGGTCCCTTCAGGGAAAAAATATGTTCAGTGTTATTTTTTCATTATTTTGTATTATATGTACTATTAGATCAGGAGCTTCACTCCTTCAAACAGTTTCAGAATTCTCCATCTTCTCCTCTCCCCCCGAAAAAAGCTCGGAAAACCTCAGAATTAAGTTTAATGGCTTTTAACAACTTCTTGTAACAATCAGGCTTTAAATATCTCTCTGTGTCCCTAAATCTATAAAAAAGTCTATCAGGTAGACTACAAATTTCTTGGCAACATAAACCAAACAGTGATAATGTCCAAATCTCAATGGATAATAAGTGTCTGGGGAATCGGGTATGTGTATTCCCATACAATAAGGGAGTGGAGAGATTCTGGGGGAAAGAAAATGCCCACTAACTTTCTTCTTGAAAGCCAATCCAAGAATTTGGATGATTACAACTTATTTACTCTTTTAAATTCACAAATACATATCATGATGTTGGAGGGAGTCCAATCCTTTGGTTGTGTCTTGCATCTTCAGAAAAGTGACTTGTAGTTATATAGATAAATTATGTAACAATGAGATTTTGTCTGTGAAAATGGAGATATGCTGTACAAAATATGAACAATTATAAATTTGAAATTCTTCCCTCATTCCATATTTGGCTACAAAAACAAGCAGCAAGCAGAGAAACAGATTGAGAGTACAGTGGTTAAATGATTATCAGGCTTTTCCCTATTGGTATTAACTATTGTTAGATATCATGTCAGTTCTAATTTTTTTTAGATTTGATTTAGTATTATGTTTATTTTTTACATTAGAAACCTTGCACAGACCTTAGTCTGTTCAGCCCAGTATATTGTCTCCACCAATGATCAGTAGCAAGGAAAAATGTGTGAAAAAATAAATAAATATAGAATGTCTCTACCCTTGTGTATTTTTGTGCATTCATTCTCGTGCATCTTCCACCACAATCTCACAGAATGAATTTGACAGCTTAATTGCGTACCCTTGAGAAAAGTTTCTCCTTTGATCTAACCTCTGCATGATGATTCCAGTAGGTATGCTTGTAGTTAACTGAGAAGAAAAGTGAGTATGTAGATGTTTCTTAGTCAGATTTTCCTTGTCATGTGTAACTGGTATCTGCATCGCTTCTGTATTGACTTGATTTGCTGTTATTGGTACAAAGCACTTACTCTTAACCTCTACCAATAGGCTGTATCATCATCTGTGTCTTTTTTAGATTCTCTGTAACTTTCTGAAACAGAGCAAGAATTTCATGCTGTATTCACTGGTGGGAACTTACAGATTTATAAAATTGTATTATGATAAAACCCGCCTTTTTTTCCAATTCCTTCTTTAATATTTCTTTATCCTTTTTATGTTCTGCCATTTTTTCCTGACTTCTCCTGACTATTGGGTTGATATTTTGGGGAGTGATACACTGAGATGTCATTTTCTGTGTCTGAGTAGAAGTAATAAATTTAGAGCGTGTAATTACACATATGTTTTTATGGCTATTCTTTACAACACAAAACACTTTCTACTGACTAAAATTGCATTTCAGGTATCATGTTGCCACTTACTTCCCTTCATAGAGAAATATTCTTGGACGTTCTACTGCATATTTTGTAGTCAAATTTTAGAGTAATTTTTTGTCATCTACAACTTTCTACACTACACTGTTTTTTGTTTGTTTGTTTGTTTGTTTGTTTTTCCAGATCATTTATGATAATTTTAGGCAGTAAATAGAACTGGCCAGGTTTGAGATAAAGCTTCTAACTGCCATCATTGTGGAAACTATCTATTCCCATGTTTTTTGTTGTTTTTGTTTTATTTCCCATTTATAAATATCTTGCCAGTTTGTACTCCTTCTCCTAGATTTTTCCTTTTTTAGACGCCTTTTATAAAATTATTCTAGAAGATTAACAGCAACATACTAGACCATTTGAGATGCTTTACTGTTGAGGAATTAAGGTTTCTAACCTTATTAAATTTAGGTAATCTTTTATGACAGAGATTATTATAACTTGCTCCATTATTAGAAATGTTATCTGAGCTACTGATATTTAACTCAGTAGAACATCAAGCTTTATTTTGTGCTACTTTTAATTAGAAAGCCAAGATTTTCTAAAACAGCTAGTGATTTTGGAACCTTAATTGCAATATTGCATCACATAGCAATTTAAGAGGCTAAAATCTTTGTAGGTGAGTTTAGGAAGTGTGGGATTGATAAGTGGACAGTGAAGTGGATTGAGAACTGGCTGACAATTAGAGCTTGGAGGGTTGTGATCAGTGGCACAGAATCCAATTGGAGACTTATAACTAGCAACGTTCTCTGGAGGTTGGTACTGGTGCCCTTGCAGCCAAGAAGGCCAAAGTTATTCTGGGGTGCGTTAAGAAGTGTGTGGCGTGCAGGCTGAGGGAGGTTGTCATCCCCCTCTACTCTGCCCTGGGGAGGCTACATCTGGAGTTCTGGGCTCCTCGGTTCAAGAAATACAGGCAACTTCTAGAGAGAGTCCCATAGAGGGCCACAGAGATGACCAGGGACATGTAGCATGTCTGGTATGAGGAAAGGCTGAGCTACCTGGGACTGTTCAGCCTGGAGAAGAGAAGATTGAGGAGAAGTCATATCAGTGCTTATAACTATCTAATGGAAGGGAGCCAACTGAATGGGGCCTGGCTCTTTTCAGTGGTGCCCAGCGGTACAGGATAAGGAACATGGAGCACAAAGAGAAACATAGAAAGGTTTATATGAATGTGAGGAAAAAAGTATTTACTTCAAGTATTACAGAACACTAGACCAAGCTGCCCAGAGATGCTGTGGATTTTCCTTCATTAGAGATATTAAAAACCTGCCTGGATGTTTTCCTGTGTCACGTACTCTAAGAAACATGATTTAGGAGTGGGATTGGTTGGACTAGGTGATCTCCAAAGGTTCCATTCAAACATATGATTCTGCGATTTTGATTCTGTGATTCTGTGAATTCTTCAACAAATAGTCACAACCTTATCCAGAAGTACAAAGCCTGGAACTGGTCACATGAGTCAATCATTAAAAATCCATTTTTTTCCACTAAGTTAAAAAGAGAGCTAAGACCTATAATGCAAAACCTATGGATACATGGGGATAGAGACATATTCCACCTTGCTTATCTACACACATTTTGCATGAGGAGATTATAAATTTGGGCCCTATCTAATGCCATAGCTATCAGTTTTCTTCTTGTTGCTTAGAAAGAATACATAGATAAGAAAAAATGCAAGTGTATGAAGTTTGTCTAAGATAAACCAAAATCCTCTATATGTTCACGGTCCACTTAAGAATGTGGGAATGAGAGCAGAGAAAAAACAAAAATTTAGGCTCCTTTGACAATATTCTCCTAAGAAACCTGTTAAGAATCTGTGTTCAACATTATCACCTCTGGCTGAATATCTCACTATAAAAGAGAACAGCTTTTATTTCTTTAATTGTTTTCTTGTTTTGTTGCTGTTGTTCACTGTTGTTTTCTAGGGGTAGTGGAAGGTATTTATTTTTTTACTCAAAAAATGTTGTTTTAAATTTTCTTAAGGTTAGCATATGCATGGAAAAGAGTATGCATCACCTTACATAGATTGCTTAATGTAAAAAACATGGTAAACACTACTGCAGGGAAAGGTTTCAGAAGTGCATTTAGTTGCATTTTCCACTTCTTGTAACAGCAAGAGATTAAATTGAGACAAAATATAATGGAACCTGCTATTCCTATCTGCTAGAGAAAGACAGGAAGCTAACTGAAAATTGTGTTTATTAACTTGTTAGGGAGGAAAAGTCTGCCCAAAATTAATGAATTTATAAGCCTATTACTTTTCATGACTAATGGAGAGTTCTTCAGCTGGAATATAAATGAAGTTAAGAAATGAGGATTGGAAGCCTCTGCACTTATTTACAAGTTCTTAATTCTCATAACCCGATTAAGTTAACTAAGGACATTGCAGCGTTCATGTGAAATAAGGAACAATGCTCAATTAGATATGTGTAGGTCACTATGATAGTAATATTTTCTACTTATTTCCACGGAAACTAAAACAGATAACAAAGAATGAAGTAACGCTATTTGATAGAGTAAATTCTCAGCTACAAAACAGTATTTTTCACCATAGTCGCTAACAGTAGCTTTCCGTTTTCACCAGTGATGAAAAAGTCTGCACACACTCTCCAGTGGAGGTGACATCCTGTTTCACAGCTGGTATTTCTGTCAGGAAAACATTGCCCATGCAGTCCATTTTTCATCAGTCCAAACAGATTGAAGTCAAAAGGTGTCAAAACTGGACTATATGATGCGTATAGGAGGACAGTACAGCGAAGACTGGTGATGTGTTCCCCAGTCTTCCAACTGTTATGGGGACTGGTGTTGCTATGTTGCAAAAGGTTGTCTTCTTCTCTGACCTGACTGGACATTTGAACCGACAGCTTAGTCAACATCACAGTATGGTGGCCAGAGTTGATGGTTTTGATTCCCAAAATCCAGAAGAATCGCTAATTTCCTATCCTAAAAAACAGTGCACATTACTTTACTCATTGAGGGTTGTGTCTTGAGCTTTATATTGGACGGAGAATTCAAATGTTGCCAATCCACGAGCTGCTGTTTTAACTTTCGCTCATAGTGATGATACCATGGCTCATTATCAGTAGTGGTGCAATCCAGGAAACTGTCACCTTCACTCTACTATAGGTTCAAAAACATCCTGACAGACTTGCATACAGTGCTCCTTCTGTTTCTGAGTGAGTGTTCAGGCATTTGTGGGACTCACCTGGAGCAAACTTTGCAAAAATCCAAAATTTGTTGGAAGCCACAGTTTCCAACACATTTAAGTTGATATTCAGCTCCATACACAGTTATCTGGTCATAATTTGCTAATTCATGCAGATGAACTGATTCAGACACTCTTCCTTTTGTAGTATGACATATGTGCGTGGCTGTTCTGAATGTAACTTATCTTTCACCTATCACCACTACTGTCACCAGCCAACACCTCACTGTGTCACATCCACAATTTAGTGTCTACAGAGTTTCGGCAAGCATCAGTGAATGTCAGTGGATGGCATTGTTTCTACTTGGAGAAATACAGTGACACACCTCTGCTTTATAAGCACTTCCATACTAAATGCCTTTTTGTCAGACTGCTACTTCGCTGCCATCTGTCGCGTGGCAATGAAATGTTATGGAATATTGCTGAGAAAGTTAAGCCTCTTCTTCCATAACACCAAGATCTACCTTGGGTGTTGTGGGCCAACATAATAAAACAGAAGGCATTACTTTTGGACCAGCCCTCATACATTAATCAGAATTGCAAAAAGCCATGTGTGTTACTCAATATTTATATCTGCTCATGAGAAATATCTTTCTTCTCTGTTGTTCTAATACTTTCCTGTTATTGTGGTTTAACACAGCAGGTGGTACAGACATTTGCTTACTCCCTGATTTCAGCTAAATCCTGAGCAGCAGAAAAGAAGATAAACTCCCACTCCCCTTCAAAATTCCTTCCACACGAATGTCCTGGGGTATGGGATATCCCTTTGGCCATTTTAAGTCAACTATTCCAACCCTGTTCCTCTCCAGCTCCTTGGGCCCTTCAGTGAGTTGTCTTGGCTCTGTACAACAGTGCTTAGCAGTAACTATAAACATTGTTTTTCTCCTAGAACCAAAACATAGTATCATACCAGATTCTCTGAAGAAAAAAATTCCTTCCCAGCTGAAACTGTATATTTGCCAGAATGCAGACTCTTGGAAGCTTTTTCTGGAAATTTTCTTCTACAAATTATAGTATTGTAAAATTTTTATTTATGATGTTACTTTCTTTTTCTGTAAAAATTCTTTGCTGGGATTAAAATCAGAGGAATAAAATATGTCTCTTCAGGTAAACTGTGACAATAATTTAATCCCTATTTCCGTGTATATTGGTGGACAGTGGCATGCTTTGAGGTAAGCACTGGCATTCTCCACTGTGAAGGCAATGAAATAGGAAAAGACAGAAAGTTAGACAGGTGGATGGAAAGAAAGAGAGGGAGAAAGAGAATGAGAGAAAAGATAGAAAGAGAAGAAAGAGAAGAAAGAGAAGAAAGAGAAGGGGGGAAGGAAGGAAGGAAGGAAGGAAGGAAGGAAGGAAGGAAGGAAGGAAGGAAGGAAGGAAGGAAGGAAGGGAGGGAGGGAGGGAGGGAGGGAAGAACTCAAAAAGAAAAGTTAAAAAAAAAATAAAGGTAAAAAAAAAGAAAGAAAGAGGTAAAGAAAGGAAGAAAAAAAGAAAGAACAATTGTTTTTGGTCTCAACGAACAGATGTTATAAGTACTTTTACTTGATATGATCTTTCTCCATTTCAAGGAATAATTATTTGGGATTCTGTATTTCCATGTATGATTCTTTTAGAAGTGGAACACTTGAGTATGGGTCTAACTAGAACAACTGGTAAATACAGTGTTAACACAATAGTAGGCACATCTCTCAAGATACTGGAAATAATAACAGGCTTGAAGTATCCTGTTTTCTTCACTCCTGAGCTGCCATGCTAATATAAGGATGAACTTGAACAAGTCTAAAATTCCAGCCAGTCCAGGATTCAGTCTATGGCTGTCACCAACAGCAGAAAGAATAAGGTAATCATGTGATACATTCCATCTGTATGCCTTGTTCATTTCTGGCAATTTGATGCAGAAGGAGTTTTCAAGGCAGTTGGGTCTTGCTAGACATTTGTATGATTGTTGTTATTTTATTTATTTATTTTTTTTAAGCCTGTGTACAACAGTGAGGTAAGTCACTTCCTACTGCTGCCTGCTTCTGGGAGAGGAGACTCAGTGCTCCTAGATGTTATGAAGTAAGTGATGCTCTTCCTTGTATGGTTGTAAAACTGTTGTATGGCAGTAAAACTGTTATGTGCGTAAAAAACAAGCAGAGGAAAAACATCCTTTTCCTATACATCTGTGGTGCCAGTACTTCAACACATTAGTTCTTGCAGGAAATTTTCTTTTCCTTTCTGCTATATTCCATCCTAGGAAACACTGTGATTAAAGCAGCTCTTGCAACAATACTGGTTAATAAGTAACCTTGTTTTTTTTTTCATGCTGCTGTTGCTCCCTAGAGTAAGTTCACTTTATGCATTATTTGCATAGAGATTATTTGCTCTAGCTTTGGCCTAACAGGCTATTTATAGCAGAGGTTTCAGTTCTTCTTCCTGAAAGGTTGAAGGCCCAGAGCTTGGCAGGATAATACAGCTAATTTTAGTGGGAGGTTAGGTTTGATGGGTAGGCAGCTGGTCTTCATCACACTATCATTAGCTGATTTCATTTAGCTGGTAAGAACCTGTGCCTGGATCAGACACCAAAACAAACTCGAGGATTTGTTGCTATCTGTATGATGATTGTCTGATTCTGCCTATTTGTGGTTGTTTGGATAGGCATGGCTTTATCCTTTTATAATGGAATGCTGAGTTGTTTTGTCTGCTAGTCCTATTTGGACTCAGACATAACCACTCTTTTATTATGGTAAAGTTGTTAAAACCGTCAGATTCAAATCCTGAAATCAGTTGCTACTACTAATATAAAAGAAGACTTTAAGAAATCTTTCACTCTACTTTTTACTTCTGGTAGGGGACTATTTCCTAGACAGTAACAGGCAAAGTACTGTGCACCTATTCTTGGGAATCTCCTTGAGGAGAGTGTTGGACTAGACTATCAATCTCCAGAGGTCTCTTCTAACCCTTATGATTCTGTGATTTGAAAGTTTTTTTTTTTTTTTTTTTTTTTTTTGTTGTTGTTGTTGTTGTTGTTGTTGTCTGCTTTTGTTTTCCCTTTTTTATTATATGGAAATAAGTAACTTTTTGTTCCACGATTTTTTTTTTCTTCTTTCTTAGTAATCTCTCTGGTTATTCTTTCTTCTTCACATATGTACAGCCTAACGTCTCTCACCCTGCCATCTTGTCAGTGTTACATTTTCTTGACAAAAACAACTGGGAGCTACTTACTCTTTGGAGTAGAAGAATGAAAAAATAAAAGCAGCTTTTAACCTACATTCTGCCTACCCTACATCATCCCATAGATCTTCAGTGTTCATTCTGCATAGTAAAATACAATCAAGGAAACAAAAGGGCATTTAGCTGGATTTTTTGTTTTTTTACTACTAAATTACATTTCTCAGCTGTTCAGATGAAGGGAGAAAGACTCTAGAAATTCAGGGAGTGATTAAATAAAAGATAAAGCCCTTGTCTGTTTAAAATCTAAGAGTAGTAAAATAATCTTTTCTCCTAACTTCATCCCCAGTTACTCTGTGGGTTTTTTGTTTGTTTGTTTGTTTGCTTTTGTTATATTGTTCACTACAATATACCTCATAGTACTGTTCAATGCAAATGCACTGGAAAAGAGGGTGTCTTGAGAGGTCTTGTAGAAGTAGCCAATCTGGACTAAAGAGGCTGATCAACTGTAGCGACCATAGGCAATTTAAAAACTAAGAATGGTAGACTCCAGAGGAAAAAGAGAAGCTTTGAAACACAGGGGAACAGCAGTTTTATTCAAATATGTCTATCATATTCATCCTTGCTGTTGTTCACAGTTGTGTTGGGATCAATTTTAAGAGGAGTTTAAAAATCTGTGACATAGCCTGAAAAAGAAATGTGTATATACACATGCACATTTGAACTGTCTAACGTCAGCCGATCTCACATGAGATTTGAAACATCTCTCACAAGATAAATTCTTTTTGTCCCTCTTGTTGATGCATAAGACTTTTTATTTAATTCATCCCAGATATGGAAGACTAGATCCGCAAGAAGAAGTTAGAACCATAGAATCACAGAATCACAGAATCATAGAATGTCTTGGGTTGGAAGGGACCCCAAGAATCACCAAGTTTCAGTCCCCCTGTCACAGGTAGGGCCACAAACCTCCATACTTGGTACTACACAAGGTTGCCAAAATGGTATCCAGAGATGGGGCATACACAGCCTCTCTGGGCAGCCCATTCCAGCACATCACCACTCTCTCTGTGAAGAACTTCCCCTTGAACAGTAAAAGGGAAGACTAGAGAGAATGTGGCTCCCCTACTAAGTGAGGGGTTGTTCTGGTAACGGGGGATACTGAGAAGGCGAACATACTGAATGCCTTATTTGCTTCTGTCTTCTGACTCTCCCTCAGGAATCCCAGACCCTGGAGGTTAGTGAGAGGGCCTGAGGAATGGAAAACTTCCCTTCAGTCAGGGAAGAGGCGGTCCGACAGTGCCTAGGCAACACCAATGTTCATAAATCCATGGGACCCGATGGGATGCATCCATGGGTGCTGAGAGAGCAGGCAGAGGTGATTGCTGAACTGCTCTCTGTCATCTTTGAGAGGTCGTGGAGAATGGGGGAGGTGCCTGAAGACTGGAGGATAGCCAGTGTCACTCTGGTCCTCAAAAAGGGCAAGAAGGAAGATCCAGGTAATTACAGTGAAGTGGGTCTGCTCAGCCTTGAGAAAAGAAGACTGAGAGAGGACCTGATACACGTCTATAAATATTTAAGGTGTGGGGGGCAGGGTGGCAAGGTCAGAATCTTTTCAGCAGTGTGTGGAGACAGGACAAGAGGAAAAGGCCAGAAACTGGAGCATAGGAAGTTCTGCACAGATGTGTGCAAGAACTTCTTTATGGCGAGGGTGACGGAGCACTGGAACAGGCTGCCCAGGGAGGTGGTGGAGTCTCCTTCTCTGGAGATATTCAAGACCTGCTTGGACACCTACTTGTGCGACCTGGTGTAGGGAACCTGCTTTGGCAGGGGGGTTGGGCTCAATGACCTCCGGAGCTCCCTTCCAACCCTTATGATTCTGTGATTCTGATATCCAACCTTAACCTTCCCTCCTTGAGCTTAAAATCATTCCGCCTTGTCCTGTCAATATCTACCCTTGTAAAAAGTATATATTTGTTCTAGTATAAAGGAAAATGATAGAACACTGAATTTTTGAATAAAGAAATATTTTTTCTTACTATATTATTTTGCATTTCAAATGCGCATTTCTTAAGGAAAAAAAATTGCTAAATGAAAAACAAAAAACACAACATTTTCCCATCAAAATATGATGGATGAAATGCCTTACAAAACAAACAATATAGTAAAGGAAAACATATATGAAAAATATATAATAATCACAGTGAATTCAGCATTTCAGTTTCAGTATGCTTTGATGGCATTACACCTACTTACCCTTGATCTTTGTGAGGAATCCTTCTTTATTTGTTGGATTACTTGAGAGAAATCTTTTGATCTAAATACCTGTCCACTCTAATCAGATGTCTATCATATTATGACTGTGAAGAGGAAAGAGACTGTGAAGAGAAAAAAGAGACCTGGGAGTGTTGGTTGGTGCTCGGCTGAACATGAGCCAACAGTGTGCAATACCCTTTGCTGGAGAGCAAACTTGGAAGATGAATCCCAGCTTAGCAGAAGTAAATGGTGAGACTGGGAAATGCTATAGAAAAATTGCAATTACGGCATCCGGGCCTGCATTAGAAATATTGTGGCCAGCAGGACTAGGAAGGTAATCCCCCGGTACTCAGCACTGGTGAGGTCGCACCTTGAGTACTGTGTTCAGTTTTGGGCCCCTCACTACGAAGAAGACATTGAGGCCCTGGAACTTGTCCTGAGAAGGGCAACAAAATTGGTGAGGGGTCTGGAACACAAGTCTTATGAGAGCGGCTGAGGGAGCTGGGATTGTTCAGTCTGGAGAAGAGGTCAGAGGAGACCACATTGCACTCTACAACTTCCTCATTCATCCTTATTCATCACAACAAGGGAGGTTGTGATGAGGAGGGGTTTGTCCTCTTCCCCAAGCAATAAACAAGACCCGAAGACATGGCCACAAGTTGTACTAGAGGAGGTTTAGGTTAGACATGAGGAAAACTTTTTCTCTCAGAGAGTGGTCAGGCACTGCAATGGCTGCCCAGGGAGGTGGTGGAGTTGCTATCCCTGGCAGTGTTCAAGAGGCGTCTGGATGAGGAGCTACAAGATATGGTTTAGAGGCTTGTGGCAGCAAGGGTAATGGGAAGACGGTTGGACTAGATGGTCTTAGAGGTCATTTCCAAACTTGTCATTCTATAATTCTATGATTCTATGATTTGAAGAGTGCTTGGATGTAGTTTTCTGTGCTTTGAGTCTTTAGAGTAATGATTATCCATTAATTATGTTTTTCCCACTGCTTTTTCTTGAAACAAAAATGATACTATCTATATTCACTATACTATACTACAATATACTACACTGTACTACACCACATTGTATTTTCTCTCTCTGCCTAACCTCATGTGCATGTGATTTCAGAATGAATCACGAGATTTTAGAAGAAATATCATTAATTACATCATTAATTATAGTCTTTCTGATACTGTAGTATTAGCGAGATGGAGATTATTTTTGAATTCTATGCGTGGAAAATAATAAAATTTTGAATACATATTTTTCATTATATGAATTTACTGGAAAAAAAGTTAAAGATTTATATAGTAGTTTTTCAGAAATTAATTATGTCTACTTATATCTGCTTTTTTTTTTTTTTTTTTTTTTAAATCTTTCAAATGCAGATTTATAATACTGTGGAAAGTCAGCTAAAATGCCTGCAGGAAAGATAGGTGGACCTGTGAAACTGACTAGGAGCTCTAATAACCTCCTGATCTGGCCATTAAGATACTTAAAGATGTGATACTTTTTCCTATGATGTGTTCAGTGTGAACTTATCATTTTTCAATTTTTTCACTACAGTTTGAATCCCCCATAGTCAAGTAGAAGATAGTCACTTTAATTAAATGCAAATGCTTCAGGTCATTCTTTCCTGGACAGCTTTGAATAAAAGAACAAAAACCTTTGAAATGAAACCTGTCTTTTAACTGGAGTAAGAGCAGAATGGATTTATGAAAAAATATAATCATGGGATGCTATGTTACCAACTTTTTAAATATAGAGGTTCTGTTCAGAGCAAATAGATCAATACCAGCATTATATGTGATGGTTCAGTTATAGCCACTAGATCCTCCTAAAGGAATGAATGAAATGCTTTTGGATGAGAGAGGAGCCTTAACTGTTCGTATATGGTCTACAGACTGTGGCATGCTTTACCAGCTTTACATCCTCAAGAGTTGGATGTTCAGGTTTGACACACTCATTCAGAATATTTATAGTTAGTGTATAGAAATATGAATTCTTAGATTACAGTTTTTCTGATCACTTTCAGATGTTCCTACCTTGGGAAAATTAGGCTGTATTACTTAAGAAGTTTTTTTTTTTTTCTTTTTTTTTTTTTTCTGTAGGGAACCTTGGGTAATTCTAAGGCTGATAGCTGCTTTTAAAATGCCACAGTAAGATCTTTCATAATGATCAGATGTAGACATACAATTGTCTTTTCTGTTCCCTAATTTGCTTTCTCAAGAGTTTCATACAGCAAGATCTACATGTATATTCTTCTGAGACATGGAGGTCATGGGGGCTGACCGAATATGAAGTAATTGTGAACATAGTTCTAATAGTTGCTTATGAATAATTGCTAAGGTGGAGAATAGATATTATCTGCCTGGATATTTCTGATTATCTAGACAGAGTTCATCATGTATTCGTGCAGAACCTCTTTCTGTACTTCTGGAGAACCTTTTCTATGTGAAGAGAGGTAAAATGTCAACATAACTGTCTCTGAGCTCAGATAAACTGAATACACTCAAAGGACTTTATTGCAAATGACTTTCTGAGGCATTAATCTAAAGACAAGAAGAGAATGGTTTGTGGTATTTACAGTGTATTTGTTTGTCTGGGCCTAAATTTATGACAGCTGTCTGGAAACCTTCCACTGGGAAATGCATATTCAAAAACATTTCAAATGTTCCACCAAAACATGTCAAATTTTTGTAATGTCCCAGTTGTATCCAGTAAGGTTTTTCAGTAAAAATCTGATTAACGGTTTTCTGCTTCCTTGGCACTCCCCATTGCAAGCTCCTGCAGTACTGGTATCCCAAGGAAGCTAAGGAATGCTGCCTCCAATGAGAGCTTCCGTGTTCCCTGCTGTGCAGCATGGCCACTGGGAGCCCTGAGGACCTGAGCTTGCCTTGCAGGTCCTTGCACTACATGATTACAAGATACAAGCTTGTAATCGTGGCAGTTGGCCAGGGTTTGAGGAAGGATGGAAAGCTGGATTGGAAAGAAATGAAGTAACCTATATTTTTTCTCAAGGAATTATGCCTATGAATTGCCTTTCAAGGAGAAATATCAGTATGCTTCTCAGATGACATTCTCAAATGGTAAGAGTGGGTAACTACTTAGCAGTATGAGTCAGGATAGTAAAAGATTTCTTGTACAGAGACAATGCTCTTTACCATTAGGCGAACAGTGAGTACTATCAATTGTATTTTGTACTGAACTTTACCAGTTTACGATCATGGTCTGATTAGAGAGAAGTTGCATGCTTAGTTATCTAATCAGTTTAAATTGATTAGCTGTTCATTGTAGATTTGGCTTATTTTGAATGAAACATTTAGCAACTGAATAAGCTCCTCAACTGACTCATCAGGCAAAGGTAGAACTGATAGAGATGGTGGCCTAGGGCCAAAGAATCTGCTGCAAGTAGCATCAGCTTACTCACAGTGCTATAACTGGAAGATGTTTGGTCATGTTCAACAAAAGATCTTTTATACCAGAACAATTACACCCATGCTTTAGAGGGTGACTCTACAATCCTTCAATCAAGGTGGCATAAAGTAACAAAAATGAACTCTTGAGTAATTAAAACAATAATTTCTTGATACGGAGTTCAGACAAGTTCTGAGAAGAGTCAGAAGTTTGAGTAAGGAAACACAGTTTCAGAGTCAGTACAGCATTCAGTGGTGAGCACAGATGAAAAATTTCGGGGGGGGGGGGGGGCATCAGAAAGAATATGGATGACTGGTTAAATAAAATGCTAAGGGAAAGATAACAGTTCATTTCTGGAAAGGTCAGAATCTAAGAATAAACAAGGGTTTTTCTGAGAAAAACAGAGCTAGGAAAATTGGTATTAAGAAGAGAGTATGAAGTGCTAAAAAAGTACGTGTTTTTCCAAAGTTTCTTCAGAAACAGCATTTTATGCTGTACACTCATTATAGCTCTACTTAAAATAATTCCCTGGAGGATTCACTGAAAATGAAGATATGTTTCAAGGCAAAATGAATATGAAATGTTATTTCTTCATAAATGAATGTAAACATATTAATTAGATTGCAAACAGTATTAAAAGAGGAAAAATTAAACAGCCTCTTTTTTGTGATATGTAAAATGTGTGTATAAAATAATCAAGTTACAAATATTTTCACATTATTGTGCTGGGTTGGTAATGAAATGATGCATTATTTTTGTGCTACAAAAAAGTCACTGTGGTCTTCATCCTTTTTCATTAATATCTCCTGTGTAATGATAAACAAAGAGCTAAAGACGACACTAGCAATACTGAAACATACAATATGGGTGTCTAATATAATTATGATTAACAGTTTCAATTTATTTGCAGGATATACCCTGATGGCATTGCTCAAGAGAGAGGGAGCATTAATGGTAATTATGCTTTGACTTTTTAATGTTGGATTAAAATGATGGTTTCTGACAATACCAGAAATAAAGGAATGAATGCTTTGAATGGTGTAACAACACTGCCATCTACTTATTTCTACGGAGAATCACAAGTTCCCAGAACAAAATTCCTTAGATTTAAAAGTATTTCTACTTAGTCTTCATAGTTTTTTAAGGTGACTGCATAAAGATAGCCCTTATTGTTTTAAAACACAAATTACCTGATTTTGATTTTCAAAGAGTAATACCAAAGTTGTATACTTTCTTTAAATTTCATTGTAAATAGTGAAATTTAGTTAATTTTTGAATGAAAATAGGAAGTTAAAACTGTAATGGAAATGTGAACTTGACTTTGGAAATTTGTCTTTTTCCAGGGAGAAGATATAAGATAGTGTGCAGCCTGCAAGGCAGTGAAAAGCTGAATGAAAAACAGACATGATCGCACATTTCTGCATCAGTTCACACAATTGGACTGTAAATTTGCTGCCTTGTGTTTGACAAATGATCCAGAAGACTGTAGAAGAACACTTAAAATAGAAAATTGTTAATAAATACATCACAGAGGCTGCTAGTGTATAAAGTTCCGTGTTATTGTTTTTGCTTCCTTGTGTAGATTGAGGTCTCATTGTTATTATTATTATAATTTATTTTCATATCCCCTTATCACTATTTCTAGAAGTGATATTAACAGCAAAGAGATGCATGAGTACAAAATTTTTACACTCAAATCTTGATGCTCATACAGCCTATTGGTGATATATTTATCTGGATATATTTATCTGTTTGTTTTATCACTTTCCAACAATTTTTATCTTATAGGTTTTTCTTTTTCTTTTTTCTTTTTTTTTTCCTGTAGGTTCCCTTATGATTTTCAATTATTCAGATTTTCTTTCTTTCTGTTTTTTTTTTTTTTTTTTTTTTTTTTTTATTCCAAAGCTTCTTGGGTCTCTAAAAATTTTCAAAAATTTTCATTATCTGTTTTTAGATCATTTGCGTTCTGTACTGCATACACATGCATGGAATAGGCATACAAAGCTAGGACTTTGGGAGCTAAGACTAAAAGATCTATAGCAAAAGATCTAGATGAAGTTGATCTGGAAGAAAAAAACAAAACAAAAGAAAACAAAAGTGAGATATTTTTTTTTATATTTAAAGCTTCTACTCTTAAGTTAAATTAATAAAAAAATTATGGGTATTTTAAGATCTTAAAACTCTTAGAATCAAAGATATCTATTGTCTTTATCTTTCAAAAAATGTTCATATATGGACCACTGCTTTCCATCCTTAGCTTTCAAAGTGTTTTGGTAAAGTTAGAGCTACTATTCCAGGACTCTTAGGTCTTTAAAAGCCAAATGACATGTAAGAGAAAGAGCAGAACCTCTTTCTCTGCCTGCTTCAGCTTGTACGTCTCACTCAAAGTCCAAAGAGAAGACAGAAAAAAAAATCAGGATGAAAACTGATTACATTAAATGTATTTTTTTTCTTCTGTAGAAAAGGCAGCTTAAAATCTAAATAGTTCCCCCCACACCAAGCCCCTAGGAATTTTCTCCATGGTCACTGTCCAGAAGGCTGAAAATACCACATGGATAATAAGCTATCTACAGGCTCTTTTTGAGACGAAGTACTTATTTCAGTAGAATGCATTTTTCTAAGGTTAGTTGCTGAGGACTTAATGAGATGAAATATGTAATTTAAAAGCATGAACATGGTTTCGTCTGGTTTCACTCATGACAAACAACAGAGTATAATAGTCACCATGGAGATGTCTTCTGCGTTATGCTTACAGCATATTCTCAGCCCGCAGTAACTGCCTCTGAGGAGTTAATGGAGCAGGCTAAGTTTATGATTGCCACCTGGTGGTTACTAGGGAAAGTAATTTGTTTTTTGGAAGACCCAAGATCATTAATGAATAGCAGTTCTCAAAACGCTTTAGGGTTTTTATTGTTGTTGTTGTTGTTTTAACAAACAACCAAGCCAAATAAACAAAACACCCATTTCCTAAGATTCAGGTGTTATTCTGTGGGAAATATTGCTGAAATTATGAAGAGAAATGTGGGCAAAATTCTCATTCCTTCTCTGTCTCATATTTCATTTTTTAAAGAATTTTTAGATGCCTAAAGAGAAAGTCATACATTGAATATGATAATCTGAGACCTAGTGAGTAAATCAACAAGAAGTGGCTCCCTAAAGTACCTTCCATCAGTGTATACAGATAACTGACGAGATTGGTAATGACTTGAAACTGAACTAAGTGTCTCATTCAACGACATACAGCTCACATGTTTGAATTCAATCTAGTAACATATTTATGTTGTGATTATTTAGTTAATTTGAAATCAGAATTTAAGATCTTCTTATCCAAGAACTCCTATTTAGCCCTCATATTCAAAGTTTACATACTCCTTGTGGTGTCCTCCAGCACTTAAAAATAAGTAGCTTGTATGTGTCACGAGTAAAAGTTTATTCTAACTCTAGGTCGTACAGATTGAACTCATGTCCTGTACCAATTCTGAAGAACTCAATTGGTTTTGCCTTGAAGGCAAAGCATTCGTAAAATGCTTGTACACAATTAATACTTTAACTTCTTTCTAAAGGAATGGATCTAAACATTAAAAGGATATAAACACTAATCATTCTAAAGGAGTGGATCTAAAGAGAGAGCAGAAATAGAATGTTAACACAGAAGTGCTACCTGATGCACATTGTACATTGATAATAATTCAGGACTGAAACGAGATAAATTACTTTTAATCACTTACCAGCATGTCCATGAAGATACCTGCACGATATTTTATTTTTCAGCCATCACATGGTATTTATAGATAGCAAAGGTGTCTCTGTTGTAAACAGCTACTACACAGTTGCTTGGAACTGCTAGCACTGTGCATTGTATTAGTTGGGCAAACAGCCAGGGATCCAATACTAACAGCTTTGCATGTCACTTTGAACAGCCAGTTTGAAAAAACATACTAATAACCAGGCCTTTATGCAAAAGATATGAGTGTCCACAGTACTCCATTAGGTATCTCTGAACACAAACACTCTCATGAATGATCATGAAAACCACATTAAATATTAATTACTACATATTGCTGAGAATGTCTGTGTTTTGAAAAATTGCTGCTGTATGCTAGGCATACATTTGTAATCTGATTGTTTTGTGCCATAAGATTCCATACCTGTTCATGTCTAAATATTTTGACATTACAAGTATTATAAACATTCATTAATCTACATAAATATAGCTGATTCCAGAGAAGGAAGTGATATGTCAGGCTAAAGAAGCCCTTTATCTCAGTAATCATTTGTCTCAGTGGACAGATTGAGTAATTTTTTTCCTAAAGTGCTGGAGTTTGGAGCAAAACTTATTTATAATCATTAACACTACTCAAACCCCACAAAGTTAATTTCTTGCTAGATTACGAATCTCCCTTCTGGTTTACTATATGCTAGATATGTTGTAAGATTTTAGGTGTGCTGCAGTGTTGCCAGCACATCTCAGGACAATATCTTACTGTAGACAGGCTCACTGTTATACCTCTCCTCCTTCAAACTGAATTTAAAGCACTGCTAAGTGCAAGGATCCTTTTGCCCCTTTGAGAGAGGTGAAAACCTTCTGGTAACTGCAAGCCTGGTGCCACGTAGACCATTCCATTGTCAAAAAACCTCAAGTTTTGGCAGAGGTATTAGCCACAAGGTGAAGCATTAAAGATTGGATTCTTCCATTCCCTGCAGTGTCCTTACCCATTACAAGATACGGAGAAGATGACCTATGCCCTCAATTCCTTCAGCAGATGTTCGAAGGCTCTGAAGTCCCTTTTGAACTAAGTGTAGCTGCTTCATCATCCCCGTCTGGAAAAACAGTAACGGGCAGCAATCTGTTAGCTATACTAGGTTGGGCAGTTTGCTGGTGATTTCTTTCACCTGAGCCCCAGGGGGGCAATAGACTTTTCTATGAAGTGTCTACTCTGCATATTGGGCGTTCAGGGAGAGTTACTTATGGCTAATATTCATCTCTTCTCTGAGGGTATAGTCTTGATACTGGGGGAAGGCTTTTCTCATTTGGGTTTTTCTTGTTCCTCTTCTGTAAATGGGCTGTTATCACCTACATATGGGCATTCTGCATCCAGAGCCTTGTGCCTGCTGTACAGAGGCACCTGGGAGGGGTGAAGTGGGCAAGGAAGGGTTTTGCTTGTAGCCCCAAGTATGAATCTGCCTTCATCCACTCATTTTCTTTGAGTGTGACATTTCCTTCAGTGTGACAGGGAAAGGACACAAGATGCCTTTGATTCTGTGCTTTCTTTTGAACTTTCGTGAGTTTTCCATTTGAAAATAACTACAACTGCTTAGAGAATGATTCCTTTCCTGCATTTTTTATTTTTAATATATATTTTAATGATGAAAAATTGTGAAAAGTAAAAACTTAGAATTTCTATGCCTCATGGTGGATGGAAGTTCTGACTCTGCCTTTTCTTCTTCAGGCCAGGTGCTCTGAGCCAGGCAAATCTCTGGAAGATAGCCATTCAGACAGAGGAGGTAATGAGTCATTAATTCCCTGAATATGATAGATGATGTGAAATGTATTACAGCAAGGAGCTGAGTCTTGGAGGAAAATAAGGATATGAAGCAAGCGAATTTATCTGCCATCTTGACTATTCATTCTTGTTTTCAGGCTTTCCTTTTCATTCCCCATAAATTTTGAACTGAAATGTTGCCATGCAGAGTAGCAATAGATTAAAGAGAAAAGGAAGACAGTACCTATTAGCCTGAAAGTGTTCACATGAAGTAAGCAGATCTCAACCACAGGAAGAAAGTTAAAGACTGTTGTCCTCGTGCTGCATACTTTTAAACCACTGACCTATTGACAGAAGTACAATTGTGTGCACTACCATAAAAAGGGCAAGAGAAAAGGAGAGAAATTCTGTAATAAAGGTTGCTAAATCTCTTCTCCTTAATTTCATTTACATCCTTGGGCATTTGATGAAAAAGCTGAGATATCTCACATAGGGAGAGGAATTTGTTATTCTTGCTTATATTCTTCCTCCAGTATTTAAAATGGCATTCAAGTCCTTGGTAGAAAACAATTATTCATAAAACTGGAGTTGTTATAGATACAGAACGCAGAAGGTTTGGTTTCCTATGCCTAGCTTAAAAGTTTTCTAAGAATTTTTCTAAGAATTTTCTAGGAATTTTCTAAGAAATTTTCTAAGAATTCCATGACAAAACACTTTATTTAACCATAGATTTTGTAGAGCCTTTTCACCTGAGTCAGAGTTATAGATCTGTAGTAAAACTGTTAGGAGATGTCAGCTAGGCATTGCAAGCCTCAAGTTGCATTACACTTATTTGTGTATTTAATCCATTATACTTATTCATGCACGTATTTAAGATAGGAATGTATGTATTCATTTTTAAATTTAACACTTCTACTACATCTTCTGTGAAGTGAAATGAGATCAGAATTATAAATGAGATAGAACATCAACACCTGAATGGGAATTTTAATTACTAGATCAGAGAAGAGGATGTTGTTCTGTTCTAGGTCTTTGATTTGAATACAGGACCTGACAGAGAAATTCAGTTCCAGGATTCTAAATGCTAAGCTTTAGTAAGGAAGAGCCAGTTCATTCTCTAAGGAATATTAGTTTCATGTCTTTGCTTTCAACATAATGTTGGATAAGTTCAAAGGCAAGGTAAATCGACATTACGGATAAACTTAATGATCTGGCAGAAAATGAAGAAATACGAGTATGCTGTGCTTTCACATATGCAAGTTTTGCCCAAAGTTCTGTGTGCCTAGAGGATGATTATAAAGGCAAAAAAGATCCAAAATAATTTGATAAAAGGAAATGAGAATAAATTTAACTCTACAGTGCTCTGTCAAAATTGGTGGGAAAGAGTGTGCAATTGGATGCAGGATCTGGTGAATTTTAGCTCTAAGAATGCTTCATCACCAAACCAGACATGGTGGCAGCATCAGTGCCCTGAATCATAAGACAAGTGTTCAGATTTTAAAATAACACACTTCTAAACTGGTTATGATACGTTCATCATGTATCACTTGTTATTTCAAAACATTTGGTGTTTAAATGCAGTTCTTCATATACATTCTTCTGTTTTGCAAGGCTGAATTTTACAGTTGTGTATGAAGATTTCAATTTTTTTATGCTTTCACAATTACAAGAAATCTTGAAGGAAATATATAATTATACATGACTTTAATGAACTAGGAATACGCAGAGCTCCACTAACTCATATAAAAAGAAGATGTACTTTATTTGAAGTTGTCATTGATTTTTTTCTATATATCTATAATAATAGAATTATAGAAACATTAACTTTGGAAAAGACCTCTAGGATCATCTAGTCCAGCTGTCCACCCACCACCAATATTGCTTACTAAACCATGTGCCTATGTGCTACATCTACCCTTTCTTTAAACACCTCCAGGGACAGTGATTTTACCACCTCCCTGGGCATCCCATTCCAATGCTTAGTTGCTCTTTATTAGAAGAAATTCCTCCTAATATCCAACCTGAACCTCCCCAGGTGCAACTTGTGGACATTTCCTCTGGTTCTGCTGCTTGACAGGAGAAGAGTCCAGCACCCACCTACTACAACATTCCTTCAGGTAGTTGCAGAGAGCAGCAATGTCTCCCCTGAGCCTCCTCTTCTCCTGACTAAACAATTCAAGTTCCCTCACCCAGGTCCTCATAAGACTTGTGCTCCAGACTCTTTACCTTCGTCACTGTCTGGGGTTATTGTGGCCAAAATGCAGGCCTTGTTACTTGGTCTTGTTGAACTTCATTCTGTTGGCCTTAGCTCATTGATCCAGAAGGTCCAGATCCCTCTATAGGGTCCTCCTATCCTCAGGCAGATTGACACTTCCCCCCAGCTTGGTATCATCTGCAGACTTACTGAGGGTACAATCAATTCCCTCATCCAAATCATCAATAAAGATATTAAACAGGACATAAATACTGGTATACATAATAAAGTTACTCTTGTCAGTAAATTTTTATTTCCCATGTTGTGTAATTTGGACCACTTAAAGGCAGATTTGTTAAAATTCCCTGCTAATGGATATACTCACTCCATACTGTAGCATGAAATAACTTTCCTGTGTTCTTCCAATAATGATTTTTTTTTTCTGTTTGGTCTGTTTTTCCAGATAGATGTGAATTTTCTTGCTGGCTTAGAAAATAAGGCTTATATATTAGTATCTTCATTAATTTCCTGCAGAGATGTAACATTAATTATGTTTTCTTCTATGTGCTTAATGAGCACTTATTTTGTTGTTGTTGACATAGTTTTTTGTTGTTGTTGCTGTTGTTGTTGCTTTTGTTTAATAAGGAGTATATCGGAGTAATTTTTTATCAAGGCTAAAAGAATTGTTCACTTTATGAAGAGACAGGATTTTCCAGAGTAGTCATGAAAGAGAATGTTTACAAAATGATGAGGGAAAAAAAAACAACCCTCAAAACCAGAAGTGATGTTCATAATGACAAAAACTTTCTATTTTCTTCAACCAGCTTTTATTTATCTAGCAAATCTGGTTTGCTACTTTTAATTTTGTTCTTACCAGACTATCACTCTCCCACACAACTTTCCACTTGTTTTCTTGTTGCAACAAAAATTGTAGCATTAAATTACAGGACCATGTGTCTATGCCTCATAGATCTTCTAGTGCCTCAAAATATATCCTTGAACTATGCAGCTCCAGTTTTAGCAATTTCTGAAATTTTTACTGAAATAATTTAAGCTTCCTTAAACTGTCTGATTTATTTACTGAGGGTGAAAGCCTACAATAAAAAAGACCACTGAACAAACAACCCCCCTCCCCCCTTCCTCCCAGATTAAAAAAAAAAATAAAACCAAATCCACAGGCAATCCAGAGTAAAATTCTCTAATAGGAGAAAATATAAGGCATAACATATTTGCCTACAGATAATCTTTCCCAACTCTAACTACTACACAGGAAATCAGGATATATATCATCTGAAGCCTTTTAAAATATATATTATGAATGTTCATAACCAGAAAGAATCAATTCTCCTTTTAGTGGGACATCAAAGGTGTAGTACAGCTTTGCTCCTGGTAGCTTTCCAAAATCTTTCCAGAAAGCCAAGACTTTCTTACGTACATTGCATCTAGGGAAAATTTGAGCACAGATTTGAAATGAGGTCAGAGCCTCATTCTTCCTTCTTAGTAACAGAAGGCCTAATGATGAACCTGCATTGCTGGTCCACTGATTTCAATCTACTGAGCTGGTGATATTACTCTCATTCACATTGCCTGAAGCTATTCATGGTAGAGAACGTCTAGTTTTGGAGTATTTTTACATGCAGATTAGTTTGTAATAGAACCATTTTGAAATAAAAGAGTTGTTGAGGACTTCATTCATGAATTGTACGCATCTACCTGTGTGAGCAGAATGTTAGGTAAAAAGGTGGGTGGCTGTGAAAGTGTAACTAGAGATTTCATTTCTGCGGGTACGAGAGTGTTGGGAAAGTATGAAGCTTTTGGATTATTTCTTAATCATATTTACAGCTTGGGTTACTAGAAATAAATTTTAATTTTCACTTGTTGTTTTCCACAGTACCTTATTCCAACCACTGTAATATGGATCATCTTATCAGGTATGGTCGATGCTGATTTCCACAGATGTGTTGCCATCATTTACTGTCATCCAAAATAATTCCTGAAACATTTGAAATCCAACTTGTAGATGTCTCTTTACTCACCTCTTTGACCTGTTGTGCAATTATACATCCCTTTAGAGAACAAATCCTTGCACAAACAGACAAACAAATAGCTAACATCATTTTTTCCCTTCATATCATTGATGTAAAAAATTGAATATCCCATTAGCAATAAAAAAAATATATATATTTATATTTCATATCACTGAAACTTGACACATACATGATCTGGATACTGGATGTTTTTCTTCTGTTGGCATCATTATTAATTTCATTTAATTTTATTCCCTCTACTACCAATGAACAGCTGCTATGTTGTACGGTACTATCATGCAAATTGGTGGAATATGTGGAAACCTTTATATTTTGTCAAAAGTATTGTACGAAATAAGTAGCTGTAGTTAGAGTTAGAAGACAAATTATATTTTTTTCTTCTTTGGGTTTATGTGTGTGTATGTGAATGTGTTTGTTTTCTCTTTTGAGGAAAAAAGAAAGTTGTTTAAGTATGATCATTATTTAAAATCTTTATCCCCCCCAACACCTTCGGTTTCATTTTATTCAGAAGTCCTTGGTACCCAAAGAGTCAGACTCACTGTTTGCATCTTTAAATTTATTCTTAGTAGAGCATTATTTTTAGTATTTTTTCACAATCTTCAACAGCTTCTCCTGTCATTTTGAAAACAAGTTTTTCTGTGAGTCATTGTAATAAATTATTTCATCAAAGTTCTCCGTAAAAAATTAAAGATAGTATTAGTTGCTTAACTAAAGTTGCTATAATAATACAATATTTAATATATTATTACAATTTACAGCTGCTTTTTTTTTTCTTTTTTTTTTTTTTTTTTTTTTTTTTTCTTTTTTTTTTTTCTGACAGGACCACTTAGCCCTCTTTTCAATGCTAAGAATCATAGGACATTCCATATAGTTAAAAAACACTGATGCCAGTTTAGCCCATTTGAAATAAAATCCAGTCCTTATCTTTAAAGAATGAAAAAAAAAATAGAAAAGAAAGAAAAAAAAAAAGAAACAGGATTAAATACAATTAATTAAATTTGCTTTTAACTTGAGTTTTCTGTTAATACAATCAGAATAACAGAAGAGTAGAATATTTTTAACTGCAAATCTGTTAACATAACATAAGCATGTTGTTAGTAGCTGCATAGTTCAGTATGAATCTTAAAAAGGACAAAAAACTGATTTTTGATCAAAACAAAAGAAAACAAATAAATGGAACCAAGCAGCTTCTAATGAACTACATAAATAAAATGTTATTAAAAAATGCAATTGTAAGAACTCTTAAATTTAATTTTCACTTCTAGGAGTTAAAATATTTTTTATTTTTAAATATTTCTACTTATATTTATAATCTTGTGTTTTTGCATATTCAAACCCTGAATGAAGCTTGTTAGATTTCAGAAAAAGAAAGGTCTATCAAATCAAAGCTCAAAGCTTTGGCTCAACATGACTTTTGCATAGAGATGCAGCTAATTATTTGACCAACCTCTTGGACAAACCTCTGGAGCAAGTCATTTTTTCAGCTGTTCAGATGTTTTAATCTTATCCATGTAAGTTTGTAAGTGCTCAAAGGGACTTGGTCTTTCATAATCCTCCTCGAAGTTGGTAGAAAACTTGCACTGAAATTTGCAGGTTTTGCTCCATGGCATTGATCCTAGTTCCATCTAAATGAAATGCAAGAATCCCATTGTGTTCAGTGGACCTGTGAACTAGTGATAGGTAGAAAAATGGTGAAAGAATAACATCTCTTAATGAAAAAATATTTTTTTCTGCACATGTAGCAAAATATAAAGCAGGACAGCTTTATGTCTTATCAAATGCATTTAAATTTTTAGAGGGCTTTTAAGACTAAGATACGTTCTAGGTCAGATTGGTGACATCATAGAAACAAGAAGGTGGAGGGAGGAAAGGAATGGGAGAAAGAAAAGACAATGATTATTTTGCCTTTTACTAGTCTTCTCTAAAAACCACAACAACTATTGACTGTTTACCCCATTGTTCACTGGCCTGATATCTTTCAATGGATTTAGTTTCACTGCTTCACTTTAATCTGAGTCCACTGGAGCAACACCAGAAAAGAAACAGGCTAAAAAAAAAAATATTCAGATTTATCTCTTCCTTTCATTAAAGAGTAACCTGCTGACTAGAGCACTGACGCTCATCCAGGTGAACCTCATTGACTTCATTGTAGCTGGGATGGGATTATTACTTCATCCCCTACCTATAGTTTGTACTAAGAAGCTGATGCTGGAACCAAAATCCAGGAAAAAAAAAAAAAAAAAAGGGAAACAAAGAAACGAAAAACCCACAAGCATTTCAGAAATGTGAATTCCAGTTGAAAATAGGTGCTTCCTTTATGCTCAAAGAACAGCTCTGAGAGGGCAGACCTAAAGTAAGATTAGCCTAAGAGCACTGGCTTAGGTGACACCTTCCTCAGTAGACTGTCTCATATTAACTCTTATTTTATGTTATGCTTCTTCAAGATTGCTTAATTCAGAAATTTCTATTTGCTAGTTGTAAGATACATGAGTTTGGTGCTGTGAAGCTTAGTGTTATCCAGCTAAAGAGATATTTAAATAAATCTTGTAGAAGAATTTTAAAACATTATTTCTCTATTCTGCCTGCTTTGTCTCTCTGGCAAGTTCTTTTCTTTCTTCAATTCCACCCACTGTTAAGACTCAAAAGAAAAATCTTTGTGCCTAAGTGACAAATGTCCCAGTCAGTAATTTTGTCTTCACAAATGCCCCTCGTTTCACACCAGAGTGGTACATCACTGTTTTCGCTTCTGCTGACTCTACTCCAGAGCAATATGTCCTGACAAAATCACATGGAGGGATATCTGGGGGCAGAAATGTCTGAACTGCCACAGTGGAGTTCAACAGTGATTTGTTGTCAAACCTGCTGTACCTTCTGCTTATCTAGTCCTTGGTGCAAAAGGACTTGGAGACATACACTGCTGGTAAGATCTTCCCCCCCTACCTGGAGGGCTGGTAACAAAGCCTGCACGTTGGTTTAATATTTCAATTGTCTGGGGAGTTCAGCACATGCATTTCTCTCAAAGTTGACTAGTAGATCCTCTGATCATTTTCATGGGTCTCTGGCTGAAGCTGCAGATGTGAACAGGGCAAATCATTCTGTGTATGTGCCAAAGATGAATGTAGTCTAGATTCTAGAAATTCAAACTGAAGCATAATCAAAGCTTTGAATGGACACCAGGCCTGTAACCAAGGCCTCCAGTGTTACTTCCACCTAAAACGATAGAATAACCTAGTATACTCCTTCAGCCCCTGCTTTTTTTTTTTCTTTTTTTTTTTTTTTCTTTTTTTCAGTTTTCATATCAAAAGACATATTTATGTTGCTGAAATTCTACCTGGAAATTCACAATCTATAGTAGGATATTCCTGCTAATACAATTTTTTCTTTTGCCATGTTTATTTTATAGGTCATATCCTTTGGTATATTTATTCTGCAATATGCTGTATTTGTAATAATTGCAGAGAACGCATATTTTTTTCTCTCCTAAAAGAGAATTATTTTTTGTACAGCTATAAACCTACTTATGCATCTTTTTTTTGCAACTCTTTCATATTTTGAAGAAGATGGATTTTCCAAGTTGGCCCAACTCTATTTCTGTTTTTTCTTTTAGTTTAATCTCCCACAGTTATTCTCCCTCCTTTCTGCTCCCTCCAGGGACAGATAGAGCTTGTTAATGATTGCAAAAAAATGCTGGAAAAATTAGAAGTGTTCAGTAAATATGATTGCTAAGAGTTGTTGGAGAATATGTTGGGAAATTAAATATCTCATCTGATATGATATGCACTACATTTCTATTTGACTCCAAAAATATAATTTTTAAGAAATCTATCTTACTCAGAGCTGAAATTCTTATTTTTTGCAAACTTTTCTAAAATAATGTTGTTTTCTGACCTGCTGCTGACAGATGAGGGAATCTCTCTTTACCCCAGAAGGGTTATTTAATTTTGCATTGATGAGATTTGTTAGCTTGTCCTATGTATTCCCAGCAAAATTTTGAAGCCTCCCATTCACAAAACTAATAAAACAGTAGACAATGAAGACAGTGATAATGTGTCAGAACCATTCCCAATGTATGATTGCCAGTCTCTTATCCAGACTATGATAGGGCTGAACCCAGTGATCCCTTTTTGGTGCACTATGTCTGTGAACAATTCCTGAGCAAAAACTATGGGACAACAAATGTAGACCTGTGTGCTACAGTGAACTTTTTTATGGTGCAGGTTTGTACCTGTAGATAGGCCCACTGAAGCCATCTTAACTCTGAGTCTGGCTACTAGCCTGCCAGCACAAAGCAGATCAGAGAGCCTTGGCTCCAATGACACGTAAGCAAAAACTGCAGTAAGAACCAGGCCCCCTCAGAGATGTTTTTCTTTAGGTGACTTTTCAAATGTATCTTAAAATTCCCTATGATATAATAGTTTCAATGTAAGCTACCTCTACTTGGCAGATGAGTTTTGCTTGTGCTTTCAGTAGTCACCTAAGACAAGTTTCATTGTGTAAATTTGTGTGTGTGTACATATCTTCAGCTCTCATGATTAGCATATTGTCTGTGTGGGGAGGCAATGCTTATAAAAAGGACATTATCATAACAAATACAGAGAGAGCAGAAGACAATGTCCTTATCCCTCACTTTTTAATAGAAGAGTATAACTATGTAAGCTAGGAGCCACATCACATACCAGATGAAACCTGCCATTTCTGCTATTTGATACACAGCTCTCATTCTTTCTCTTTTACTCATTTACAGTAAAAATTTTTATAACCCTCAAGAAAGAATTTCTTGAAAGCCTATGTTTGGTTTGTATCTACTGTTCCACAGATTCTTTGGCAGCTGATGGCTTGGTTTTGTCATTTATAGAACTAACACATCATCATAATTCTTTTTCTTTTTGTCTTTAAAATACGGTGTGCAGAAGGACAGCCTTCATCTGCTATATTTAAAAAAAAAAAAAAAAAAGAAAAAAAAAAGAAAAAAAAAATACTGTCTCCTTAATGAAAGAAAAATGTCAGTATAATGTATTACCAAATGCAAATGCAATAAGGAATAACATATAGCTCTGGTTATGTTATATGACATTTGGCTTAGCAGTATTAACATATTGCACAGAATCTGGATTTTCCCTATTGCAGAAAATAAGATGATAAAATACATGGGAAATATATCTTCTCCATATGATTATAAAATAAATATTATTCTATATTTTTTCTTTTTCTTCTCATCAATCATTTGCAGAAATATTTTAGCATTACTTGCTTGTTAAGCCAGTTCTTTATCATGTATGTATTAGGCATACAGTACAAGGAGAAATGGAACAAGATGGCAGTTATAGCAGTGGCAAGATGCAAATTTATTCTGGAAAAAAAAGTAATATGTGCACAATATTGAGCATGCTTAAGATTGTGCCAGGGAAACTAGTACGAATGAGGAATGGATGGAATGAAATTCTGCATCATACATGATTACATGTTGCTTAACTTCATAGAAGAGTCTTTGTATACTCCTGATGTCCCAGGTGCCACCAAGAGAAGCTGTATACCGCACCGCTGGAGTGAAAATGACAACATAAACCCCAGCAAGTCACCTCTGCAATATGACTCTTTGTTTCAAAAATTAAAGAAACAAACTTCAGAAAGATGACAGAGAAAATTTACAGACCATTGAAATGCAGGCACTGACTCCAGATGGGGAGAGGGGGAGGAGCTTATTACATATTATATGTAATAATTGGAAGTCCGAAATTACTTCCTGTGTTTTTTCCCTTGCTCAACTCTAAATTGGCTACTTTATGAATGTAATAATGTTGTCACTGTTTTCACTTGTATGACACATGACTGAGTGTAGCCAAGCGGCGAAGTAGTCATATTTTTCACTGATACCACTTGAAAACATTTTTATAGAAAAAATAAGGGATGAAGGATGAAGAAGAGCAGGAAGAGGAAAGAAAATGCCTTAAAAATAACTCTACATTAATCCATCATGAGGCAAAACAGAAATAAAGAAATAATAACTCTTCCTCATGTGCCAGTTAAATTGGGATGATCCAGACTTGCTAGTATACTGGTACAGTGCGAAAAAAGATGACAGTGAGTAATGGCATGAACAAAAAAAAAAAAAGTATGAGAGGAACATCACAGAAATGGATGCTGGATGGCCTTTGCACAGCAGAGGTAGATAAAGGTTATAACAAACTGTTTACTGACCGTGTACACTTGAATTAAGAGGTCAGTTGAACAAGAGCTCACCTAGTAAGAGCTTTCTCAGTAGTGTGACTCATCAGCAGTTGTACAGTACCAGAACACTGCCCAGTTATTGCTCCATCACTTTTCAATTACATCTCTATCCTTTCAAAAGTCTACATTCTACCATTATTTAAGGCTTTTTCACTTACATTTCTGCATTTTTCTCTCTTTTTGCATTAATTCAATATAATAAATACATGTGCCTCTAACAGAAACTGAAATAACTAAAAAGCACTGTGTTTTATTGAACAAAATATAGCATGTGTAAGGAAGGGAAGGGAGAAGATATAGAAAGAAACCAGTGCTGAATACTTTTGCATTAGCTGGTGCTTTCTGTTGTCATATTTTCACAAATATGCACATTTTAGGCTCCTCAGTGTGTGTTGTAGTAAAACACTATCAAAACAAATATTCTTGCAAAATATTTGAGCCTTTGCAACTTAGTGTATGCATCTTGACTTGCTTAAACAGCATGGATTTCATCTCTTTTTTTTTCTCCAGAATTTAACAGACCATAAAATGTTTACAAAAACACATTATGCACCAGTGATTAAATGCTCTTACAACATTAATATTTATCAAGGGGTACTTCATAGCTAGAAAGTAGATAACTATAATTTATTTCCTAAGAGAACATTTCCTATAGTCTTCCTTCATCTCCCAGCTACACAGCAAACATCTCTAAAGTGCACTTCCCAAGTGTAGTTAGAGAATAGGAAGGAATGTAAAGTTTTTAAAAACAGCCCTTATTAACTTTTCCTTCCATTGATTCTACTGTAAACTCTAAAAAGCCTTTTTAAAAAGCAAATTCTCATACACTCAGCAGGTGAAATGTTCCCACAAAAATAAAAGTAAATAAATTATAAGATACCCCAAACAATGAAAAAACAGCAATCAGATTACAATCTTTTCTCTTGACTACTCGTATCCTAGTATATCTTTACTGTTTTATTGCACATTTATGAAAATGGTTTGTCCTATATACTTAAAACAAAATAGTTTCTTTATCTGTGCTAACACATTCTTGTGCACCCTTAATAACTAGAGTAACTTTCAACAACATATAGATATTAGAAAAACAATGGATAAAAATCAAAAAGATACTTTGTATTGAAGATGCTCAAAGGTTTGTAGCGTAATTTTGTTGAGACAAAAAGACTTGGAATTTGGAAGCTCTTTGCTCCCATTCCCTGTAGAAAGCTGCTGGTTATGTGGAGCAGGAGAACTCAAAACGTAATTCACAATGAATGCCAATCCTTCACCTCCAATATGAAGGCTTCCCAACTATTCAACTTGCTGAGCATAACTGGTTTTACATAGCACATTTAAAAAAGGCTGCTCCTGTTCAACTGACCAGTGAGAAAGGACTGGACTTTTCAAAACGGGTATTGGAGCAACAGTTTGTTATATATTTCTTTTTATTTTTTAACTGTCCGATCCCACCTTGTAAGGAGAGCACTTATTTGTTCAGCTAAAAGGAACCCCTTTCATGCTCCTTTTGACTTTGTTCAGTCAACACGTTTGTGCAACAGTGGCAGAGGCACACTGGAATTGTGTGCCCATTCATTGTGATTACACAGACAGAAGCAAGTGTATTTGTCTGACATGAGGAGGGGAAAGGAGATGAATGGTTCCCAATGGGTAAGAGGACAGTTAGATTTGTTTTTTTTTTTCTCTCTTTTTTTCTTTTTCTTTTTTTTTCGTATGTTTTTTTTTTTTTTTTTT
>NW_024884364.1:64156537-64163251 GCF_019232065.1 Centrocercus urophasianus | reverse complement strand
TTTTTCTCTTTTTTTCTTTTTTTTCTTTTTTTAATTTTTTTTTTTTATTTTATTTTTTTTACTATGCCATGGAATCATAGCAGTCATTCCTCTAATAGAAACTGACAGGACATAAAAGACAGAACTATCAGATGAACACACACAATGACTAGAAATATATCGACAGAGAAAAGACTTAATTTAGCTTTGAGAAACTGTCCCAAAAATAAAATCCTGTATTAACAAGTGCAAAAAACAAACAAAAAAAGAAACTCCAAACATTAAAACACAGTGTATAAAATGGTGTGAGAAATTTAAGTCACCATACAGCCTTTTAGTCAATAAAAAGCTGTGTTCTTGTGTTCTTCTTGTTTGGGTAGTGGCCCATTCTTTTCCTTTTACCCAAAAGATCACTGAAGAAGATATCTGAGGATAAAGCACTCAGTCATTTTTGTATTTGACTGTAGTCACTTGGGCCTCTTGTGTTTCTGTCATGTAAGACAAATCCTTTTTTTCATTCCTCATTGGTTGAATTATCTTCCAAAGTTGTTATGCCTCCAAAGCCCAGTCCTGTTGAGTTCTGTGCTGCTGAGACTGTTAGTACTGTATGTAATAGAATTAATACAAGAACACACAGTTTAAGTCTGCTGTTACACAGTCTTGATGCTGATGAAACTGTGAGCGATGTCCTATGACACATTGTTGAGCCACTTGTTTTTATAGTCCCTTTGGATTGATGATCTGATAATAGTCCCCATCTGACATCACAGCATTCTGGTTCTGCATTGGTTGGATAGTATTCATAGAGCCCTGTAGGGTAAACACAAAATAAGCATCAAAAGACTCAAAAAGTTTGGTAGAAGCTGGAAGGTCAAAGGAGCAGTTGATAGTTCAGATATCTTAGCCTGAACAATTGGATTCATATCTTTCAATTAGCTTCAGGCTCCCACATGCTTACCATTTTGGGAGATGCATAGACTAACAGGAAGCAGCCTCTAATGATCATTCAACAGAAGTGTGACAGTGAGTGTGGCTGTAGAAAGAAAGGAAGCTAAAAAAAAAAAGTCACTGAGTTCCTCAACAAAACCTGTTATTTAAATTTTTCCTTTTGGACAAAGTAACAACTAATCAGAATGGATATTTCCAAAGAAATAAAAAAGGCCTTGAATTTATTCCTCTGTCTGTGAGCACATACCAGTAATATCCAGGAAAATGTAGACATAAAATAACAAATGCTGGTATGATGACAACATTGTCAATATTGATTTTCAAACTACTACAGATCCAATAATTTCATAGGAAGTTTCCAATCTAAGCTGTTCAAACTCTGCTTATTTACACTACTTCAGCTGAGTTCTTTCATCTGTGATGATCTCTCTAGTACATCCCGGAGGTGAGAAAAAACTTTCCTTGCCAAGCAGTAATTGGATCTCTTGATATTTCTTATTGTACAAGTAGGTCATTTCTGCCTTTGGAACTGCACTGAACAACTCAGCCTGATCTCCATATGTATTTTTGAATATTTAGAGAAATCCTTTCTTTTCCAAAAGATACAACCACCTTTTTGGAAAATGCCAGGGCTGTTTGTACTATTGTGAGGAAGAGTAACATAACCAGTGTTCCATTTACTTCTTGTATATCTTTTTCACTGCTAAACTATCAGAACGTAGCTTAGCCTGATTAGTGCAATAACGTCTAATACAATGGAAAAATATCCTTTCTCCAATTAAATAGATATTATAATATTTTTTGCAGTAGCTACTTACCTTAGAGGATTGTGAGGTCTCATGGTAAAATAACCTTTGCTGAAATATTAGGATTAAGATTTGGAAAGCAGCTATTTAACTGCTATGCCTTTTAAACCAGCTTCACATCTAGAAACAAGAACTACATTTTGTCTAAAGTGTCACAGAAATCTCTTTTCTTTCAAAAAACAAGTCTATATGTTTAGGCTACTTAGATCCACACTGATTGAATTATGTGAATATTCTGTTAAGAAATCACACACATCTTAAAATAAGATACAACTGAACTCTTTTATTCCTACTTCCATAATATTGATCTGCAAATACACCAGAAATGTATTAGGTATGATAAAGATGTTAAAATGCAGATTAGACATACATTCTTTTTTACATAACATGAGTCCAAATAAATTTTAATTTATTTTTAAAATTCAATCAAGTTTTTAAAGATACAGATTGTTGGATGACATGTAAAGGGAGGGTTTACTTTATAGGAAATCATGCAGTCTTTACAAATACGCAGTTAGACCAGCCCTTGAAAATGATTTGTTCTATTACATTTTGGAATTTCCCTTTGGTTGTTGCAAATATTGCTGCTATAATGAAGTGGTCTTATTGCTAATGTCATATTTTCTGAAACCCATCTTTTGAGGCTTATAAGTGCCCAAGTTTGTTAACAGTGTGGTTTGGTAACATATTGGAAGTACTCCACAAAGCAGGTAATTATCCAGTCTGTTCTGTGACTGCAGAAGATCAAACTATTAACAGTAATTGAAGAGACACAGAGAATGCTTAATGCTTTGATCCTAGTAGGGCTTTCTTACTGTTCCAATTTTATTTCCAAATTTTCTTGTTATAGGAAAACCCCAAATTCCTTTGAAATAGAAGCCCATGTATGCAAGCTAGTAATCAAAAAGTATTTAAATAGTTTATATGCACTTACTGAAATATAAATAAATTGAGGGCAGCTCTACAGTCAAGGCTGCACTGAACTTGTTCCTTAATATAAAATTAAATTTCCTCTTTATTTCAATTCAGCAATTGAATTTAGGCTTTGAATTTGCAGTTGCATATTTAATGATCAGTTAACTACAAGAACCACTATTCATGACAGTTGCAGAACATTTAGATGAATTCAGTCAGAGTTTTGCACCAAAATAAGAAAGCTTAATTTTTGTGCCTCACCACATACTCATTTGTAGCTGTATCTATTTTGGCCTCTTAGAACTCCTCACTTAGTCTATTTATCCAGTAGGTTACAGACATGACATTTACCAGGAACTCTGGAAAGCTGGCTACTTTAACCTTGGAAGGGCATGGAGAAATGGACTATTTTGTTCTTTTATGAAAACATCTCATGTGGACGCAGTTCGAGAAAAGGATAAAAATAAAAATGATACATTTATCCAGAAGACCATCAAGACTCACCTCCTCTTCTGTCTTTATAGTTCAGTTTGCAAGTATCATCAACTCTGTACTGCTTGGATGTTGGGTAATTTTATTTCTGAAATTGATCCTCCTGCTGTTACTGGCTCTAAAACTACTTTGCTTTTCATATTCCATTTAAAATTCTCAGTTCTAGATTTCCTTTCCCCTATTTTCCAGCATCCTCCTGTATTTCACCAGAAGAAATCTTAGTCCATGTGGAAGATTTTGGACTTGAATTCATTTTGATATCAGATCATTTTCCATTTAAATATACAATCACTCATGAAGACCTTATAAAAGAAATCTCTCTGCTTTGTAATAGTAATTTTATTGATGTGCATATAGCATTGTGATTATCAGCACAGTCATATCTGTAGACTGTTTACCAATGCTGATGCAAGAACTAAGGCTACTTGTTTGAGTTAATGGAGATTTCAATATGGATAGTGGTAGCGAGAAGGTGGGTGGTGTGTTTCAACAGTGGTGACAGTGATGTGAGAAACAATACACGTCCAAGAGAGCCATGCACATCTGTCATACCACCGAATTAAGATCATATAGATCAGCTCATCCACACAGATCATATAATGGTGGTGACTATACTGAAAAATAGTGTCTTCTAGCTGAGAATTTGGTCAATCAAGTAGTGTTATTTTTTTCTTGCTATTTACTGTAGTTTCCACAGAAATGAAGAGGAGACATTACTTTTGGAGTGACATAAACATGTAATATATTACTGATCAGCTATATCACCAGCTAATTCTGAGAATGCTGTGGTTTCTACCTGAGCATGTGCATTTCTTTTGCACAGGAGTCCACATGCAGAAAAGATTGTTGCATTTCCACTCCTCACCCCAGTATTGTCAGAATGTGCCATGCTTGTATATGAATCTGGATTTGGTGGCAGTGGGTCTTGCTCAGCCCTGTTGGTTTCTATCACAGAAGAATAGCCATGGAGCTGTAGCACTTTGCAAATTGTACTTGCCATCAAAGGAAACTGGCCTGGCTGATATATTTGTGATCATGAGTATTTTGGAAAGATACAGAAATAAAACAGATTTTTTTTTTTTTTTTAATGTTTTGTTCTTTTCCTTATTTTCTTTCTCTGTTAGTATAAACCATGGTCATATTTTACATAGATTTATGATTTATTTTGAGACGTATATCAAATTTGAAGAAAAGAACATATACTATAAAAAGAAAACACAGTTGAATGTAGTATACCAGAAATTTTGAATGCTCCAATTTGTTATGATGCACAAAGTAATTCATGCCTGCCAAGAATGATCCATCAAGCAGTGACATCATTGTATCAGAAAATGCCAACACTCAGCATGACATTTCTCTTTCTGAGGAATTATTTCTGAGATTTCAATATCCAACTACAGAAGGAAACTCATTAGACATTATATGACTAGATTTCATTGCTTGCTTAAATCTGATCTGGAAGCCAGATCTCTTTGATCCTATCCAGATGATCCTCTCAATTTCTAAATTGCTGTGTCTATGACACATCATGATGCTTCTATTTAGGTATATATTTTATACCCTTTGCATGATAAAATTGAATGTAAATGAAATCTTGAAGACAAATAAAATAAGAAGAAAACACAGTTGAATGTAGTATGCCAGATTCTTTAGTAAACAGATTATTTTAAACTTCTGAATAAAGCTGTCTAGTTCTTTTAAAAAGATTAATTTTCATTTCAGACTCCATTCCAGTGGTTGCAATAGATATGGATTGCTGTGTTTTAGTTTTTTCTTTCTCTTTATATGTTGGAAAATATTACAGATAGCTGCCCATGGAGCGTTTTCCTGTATTTGTGTACACATTCAAGAAATATTTATTTTCTTTCTCTACCTTGCATTTTTTTTTTTTTTTCTTTTTAAACATGTATGGGACTAATTTCATTCTAATAGCATGTATGCCTATAAAACCAACCAGTAAGTCAGAAAAATAAGTAAATAGCTGACACTCAAGACTATACAAATAACATCTTTAGCTCTTCTATGTTGAGATACAGGTTGAGTGTGAGATAATTTGCCTCTAGCAAATATCTGGTTTTCCCTACTTCTCCTCTAGTTCTGTTCCTACTTTGTGCAATACTTAATGAGAACATTTACTGCTGTGATATGATAGGAAAGGAAAAGTTCATACCTACAAACGGATTGTGTTGCTATGTCATACAGGGATATCTGTAAGCTAACTGCTTGGATTGCGTTTTGTAGAAGAAAATGTTTGCAACTAATGAATATATTATACTGTGGGATCTCCTTCATGGGAAAGCCCGATATTCAAGACTCTAAAGTGAGACTGGACTCATACAGATGAGATATTTATGTGACAGATTCTAGTGCAAAAACAAACAAATGTTCCTTGTAAGGAGATTCATACCTACTAATGATTTTGTCTGTGAAGAAAACATCTATGGTCTTTGCATCTTTTCTCTTAATCCACCGTGACATGGCAGCCAGTCAGACAAAAGCTGACTGTGGGCTGTATCAGTCCTCAGACCAGCTGTTGGACTGCACTGTCCAGAAATTAGAAGTTGTGAAATATTTCCAGTCTCTTCCCAGTTCTATGTGCATAGCGCTATATATTTTCAACTCTCTTTTTCATATTCAAAGAGCGTGTGGATAAGAAATGTTCAATATATTCCATTTGCACTAAGGAAAAGAGAGAAAAAGCTGACTATGTACATTATAGAAAACAGATCCACTGGTATTCATATTGTTTTCATAGTAGTCACAACAAAAAAGCTTGACTTGGAACTGGAACTTCACATAGGATTCATTCATTGTAATCTATTGTGTATGTGTGTATGTTTGCCTAGACGTAATACTATCCATCTTGAATAAGATTCTCTTTTGCATTAGCAGATTGCAATTGCAGATATCTGAGCTGCACAAAGAAACGTAACATGAAATCGCTGGAAAATTTAATCAAATGGTTATAAAACAAAATGATCTAAAATGAGAACAAAAGTTCAGTTTCAATGTATATGCAAAACTGGATGTCCCATAGCAGTGTCTGACAGAAAGATTGATATCTTTCCCTTTATTTAGTAGAAGAAAATTGTGAGGGGATAGGGGACAGTGCAAAGACTGTTTAGCACAAACTATTTTCTAACTCCATAATCAAAACCACACCATAATTGTTTACATTTATCTCCTAAGTACTTTCTTTTTCTTTGCAATGCAGTTCCTAACATCCACACATGCATTTCTATGAAAATCAGAAATAGTCAGCTAGTATGGCATTCCTTTTCCTGCTTACTCTACTTTCATAGAGGAAGTTTACTTTCTACTTGGAATTATAGATAAGACTTTCTCCAACTAGAATACTTCTTACTCAATTATAGCAGTTCTTCAGAAATTTCCAAGAAGTAATTACTAATCCATATTATAAATTACATTTTTTCTCCTTTTTCTTTTCCATTTTTTTTCATTTTACTTTTTTTTTTTTATTCTTTCTTCCTTTCTTATCCTTTCCTCCTTTCACTTTTTTTCTCTTTTTCCTTCCTTCCTTCCTTCCTTCCTTCCTTCCTTCCTTCCTTCCTTC
>NW_024884364.1:64153762-64156527 GCF_019232065.1 Centrocercus urophasianus | reverse complement strand
TCCTTCCTTCCTTCCTTCCTTCCTTCCTTCCTTCCTTCCTTCCTTCCCATTTTAATTTACTCATGCTAAAAGTCTGAAAATGAGCAAGTCTAGCAGTACAGGTGTGATTGCTGGCTGTAACCATGTCTTAATCCCATCACCTTTAATGACTCTTTATATAGCCACAGTAACTTTTTTTAAAGCTCTGTGAAATATACCTATTTAGGAATTCTAAGATCACAATGACAGTCAAGTTTTGGGGAGAAATCACCTGTCCTGTGTTATTTTCTTATCACTTGGACGTTCCAAGGAAAGACAAAACCTTTTTACATCCTCAAATAACCTTTTTTATTACAGTCCCCAATCTCAACAAAATCCTGTCCTGAAAAAAAAAAAAGCAAAAACAACACAACAACAAAACGAAACACACATAGGTTCCCTATCCCAGTTTCCTGCTTATTTGTGGATATTTGTGGCTTGCAGTATGCAGACGCGCTGACTGCCAGCTCGGCTCAGTGCCCCGATCCCCGCTAGGTGCTGCTGCCCTCCGCTCCCGCAGCATTGCGCAGCGCCGCCAAGCCCCCCGGCCGCCTCCAGCCCAGCGTCGATCGGGACGTCTGCGTTGATGCTGCGCGATCCACCCTGTGCTCGACAACAGATAAAAGCAGCTACCGCCAGCACACATTTTTCTGTTACTTGTCTTCCACGATATATTGAAGGGCTTTGTAGAAAACAGTTCTGTCTCTCCATTAATCTAAATCTCTTCCGAACATTACAGGAAATAGTTTGTTACCATGGCAAGGAGGAAGGAAAGCCCTTATTATAGAACTGTCGCTTCTAAAACATCATTAAAGATTAGCAGAGGCCACAAATTCTTCACTCTTTTTTTTTTTTTTTTTTCCTTTCTTTCAGTGATAAATCATTCCATAAGCAGAAAGGTCCTTTCTCCAGAAGATATTATTCATCATACCATAGAATCACAGAATATCTGAGGTTAGAGGGATTTTTAAAGATCTTCCCATTTTAAAGCTCCAACCCCCCTGCCTTAGGCAGTGTTGACAACCACTAGATCAGACTGCCCGGGTACCCCTGCACCCTGATCCTGAATGCCTCCTGTGATGGGACATCCACCACATCTCTGGGCAACTTGTTACATCATCTCATCACTCTCTGAGTAAAAAAATTCTTCCTAACATCTGATCTAAATCTCTCCTCTTTTATTTTAAATCCCTTCCCCCTTGTTCTATCACAATCAGACCATATCAAAATTTGGTCCCCCTCGTAAGTTCCCTTTGAATACTGGAAGACTACAGTGTGGTTTCCCCAGAGCCTTCTTTTCTGAAAGCTAAACAAGCCCAACTTCTTCAGCCTTTCTTCATAGAAGAATCATCTTTGTGGCCTTCTTTGGACCTACTCCAAAGGGCTCCACATCCCTCCTGTATTGGGAATCCCAGGCCTGGATGCAGTACTCCAAAAGGGACCTCACAAAGGCAGTGCAGCAGGGGACAGTCACCTCCCTCACCCTGATGGCCACCCCTCTTTTGATGCAGCCGGGGATACTGTTGGATTAATTATCCATATTCCTCAGTTAGCTAGCAAGTCTTAGTTTCATGGGTGTGAAAAATCTCATACCAGCGTAACCCACTTCAGATCCTGCTGGATATGAATTCTGCAGTCTTGATCCTGGGGGTGATGGCTCAACAAGACAAGAAATCCAATCAAATACTAGTGCACAAATTACACGAGAATAATATTTATAATTATACCATAATTTTATTTTAAATGTTTTCAATAATATTTTGGTGATTAACACCAGCTACTTCAGATAGACTGGAATCAGTAGTGTTAGTGGACTGTAGAGAGCTACTCAGCTCATCAGGTACAGGTGACTACTTAGGCTGAACTAAAAAGCCCTTGTCTCTTCTGACCACATACACCAGATCTTCACTGGTTACAGTGAGAACTTAGTCACAGAGTTTATGTGTAGATACTTAGATTATTATAATCTGCAGTGAACAAGTTCAATCCTTCCCCGAATTCACTTTTCATCCCAAATGCACAGACACTGACTTTTAATAATCTTTTCAAAATCATCTATTTAATATGATTTAGGATTGAATTTGGACTTGGACACATAGTAGGAAAATGAAGAGGTAGATATGTATCTCTTAAGAGATTGTCTATAATAATTAATGATGGCTTTGCTTACTACTTGTTTGTTCATTTCCCTTGTGTATGCATGTCAGTGTGCATGTGCAAATACACGCACACACATATGTATACAAGTGGTAACTAAGAAGGTTTTGTGTCTCTCATTTCAGGTGGTATTGTCCTATCTAAACTCGAAAATGATTCTAATTTACTTCCTCTATATGCATATTGGAAGGCTGTTAATTATGAAGTGGAATGCTAGGTTACACTGAATAGTAACTCAGTTTACATTTCATTACATTGTCTGCAAAATGTAATCCAAGTATTGCTGGATTGTGTGCAATAAGTTTAATTTTCAAGACAGAATACAGTAAATATTTTGCTAGCAGGATTCCCTTAAATCCAAATACAGGTAGTACAGTGAAGTGTTTCTTAAAATATTACACTTGCCTCTGAGGTGGCATAAAGCATTTTTGAGGTTTTATATTTTACTCTATTTTTAACTAGCTCATATTCAGCAGCCCATTTAGAATATGGCATGGCACAGCATGGGATAGGATAGGATAGGATAGGATAGGATAGGATAGGATAGGATAGGATAGGATAGGATAGGATAGGATAGGATAGGATAGAAA
>NW_024884364.1:64072886-64153662 GCF_019232065.1 Centrocercus urophasianus | reverse complement strand
GAGAGGAGAGGAGAGGAGAGGAGAGGAGAGGAGAGGAGAGGAGAATTCAGTTGGAAGAGATCTTCATTTAGACCAACTTCCTAACCACTGAAGGGCTAACTGGTTAAAGCATGTTACTGAGGCCACTGTGCAAATGCCACTTGGAAAATGACAGGCATGGAGCATTAACCACATCTCTAGGAAGCTTGTGCCAGTGCTTGACCACTCTCACAGTAAAGAAAATTTTCTTAATATCTAATTTGAACCTCCTCTAGTGAGGCTCTGTGCTGTTTCTGTATGTTCTGCTACATTAGTGACCAGGGAGAAAAGCCCTACATATCGCTCTGTGCTTTCCCTCCTCAAAGAGCTGCACAGACAAATGAGGTCTCTCATTCTTCTCTGGTCCAGACAACCCAGGTATCCTCAGCCTCTCTTCACAGAACATAAATTCCAGCCCTTCAACCATCTTTGTTGCCTTCTGGATATTTTAAAGTATCCTAATAACAATTTCTTTTTTTTTTTTTTTTGGCATAGAACTGCACAAGATATTCAAATTGAAGCAACACTACCAATAAATATAGTGGGAGAATCACATCTTTTGATCAGTTGACTGTGCTGTGATTAGTACATAGATTGTACATAGAATGTGCATCAAGCTTTGCAATGCAGTCCTACTTTAAAGTTAATTCGGTATATTTGTAGGTATTCAGACCAAGATGTCAAATGATTTTATTGCCAAAAGTCTTTTGATTGATTAAGTGGGAATAAGATGCCTGAATAGATTCTGAATTCTCAGTTGATCTATTAGCACCAGAAATTCAGTGTGATGAATCCCAATCGAGCCCGACGAAACAAACAAACAAATAAATAAATAATTCTGATGTACCTGTTATATACCTGCTTGTTACCTATCATATTCTCTCTGGAATGTCAAAGGAATGTTAAAGGAAAAAAAAAAGATTTATTAAACAATCCATGGACACCCACCTATATTAACAATGATTTTTTAAAATTCAAATCTTCTCAGAATCTAACTAGAGTCAAGAAGAAAACAAAAGATGAGTGCTGTACAGGGAAAGCTCTGATTCTTAAAATTCTTCACTAGCGAAAAGCCTTTCCTTAGATATTTACCAGCCAAGAGCTACTGCACATTTTTTATTACTGCATCTCAGATCCTTTGTTTATCTGACATAGGAATATAGGTGAAGAAAGTTGAAAATAGTAAAAACTGACCTCATATTTCTCATTTTTTCTGAATATTTCAGAACAGAGTTTGTTTCTTTTTCTGATTCTTACATTAAACCGAGCTACAAATAACCTCAGTGAAATTGCATAGCATGAAAAATAACCATAACAAATTTATTCTAATAATATTGTTTTATAAAGGTAATGAGTGTGGTAAGCTGAAACACAAATGTGCAAAATAAATCTTGGCTCAAATCCTAGGACCTCAGAGATGTTGTCATGATTTTATGTTTTGTTTTTCAGTATTCCACATCATAACATCATGTAGTGCACTGGGAGTTAAGGTGTTAATGCTCCAATTCCAGGTACCTGCACATTACAGCAGTCACGGGATCTGGCCCTTCCAGGTGGGGCGCTCTCTTACTGCCTGGCAGTGGGTACTGGAGGGTGCTTTCCTAGCCGTTCCAAGCTTTTCAGGTTTGACTAGGTCTCAGGAACTCTCTCTCCTATCTTATTTGATTTATTAGTCTCAATTTCAATTAGATTGTATTATATTGTGTTATCTTGCATTCCAATATCATAGTTAGTAAAATAGGTTTTCCTCCATAGATCGTTGCCACAGTTTTTTTTCCTTCCTTCCTTTCCATTTTGTGGGGCCAAGGTGTGTGGGGGGAGGGGGGCAGGATCCTACTGCTCTTTGTCACAGGCATAGATTGATCTAGTTAACTCCTCTTTGTTACGAGGAACACCTTGTTTCTCATAATTGAAACGATAGGAGGAAACATATTCAAATTCTCCTTCACATTTATATTTATGAAAAAAAGTGAAATTAGCTTTTCTATACTATACCTGTACAGATGAAACTTGATAGTCCTCCGTAGATGACATCATCATTGTCTGGTAATATAAAGGGACACCTTGTTTGAACCTCCAAACAGTATTGCTTGCAAGGAATTCTGTTGCTGCAGTGAAACTGTGTGACTTCAAAATACTGGGAACAGAGCCAGGCTTTGTAGACAGTCTGGAAAAAGAGAAGAATCAGAAGTATAGATGGATGACAATAGCACTTTCATTATTAGAACATACTGAACTGCACATCTACATTAACGCTGCTTCTGAAAGCAAATTTTGCGACACTCATCTGCATAAAACACACTTTTAACTTTTGACTATCTTCTCACTTCAAAAAAGAAAATTCCAGCCAAGTATTTAAAGAAACAGTCACTCAAGATTAGGCAAATGTTATTATTTTCTTAGTTCATAAATAGTTTTTTCTTCTCTTAGATGCATATCTTTATTATGAACACGTCACACACCCATGTCCCTGTACCTTATGAGATACAAACCATAATCAGTAGCTAGTGAGGGATGGAAAAGAAGCTTTTAAAGATAAATAAGTGTAGTAGTTTCAAACTAAACTCAGGCCAGCCCTGTTCTTGATATTGTCTAGAGCTAAGTTTTCAGGTTGCAATAGATGGTGCTGCTTCCCTTTGAATAACACCCTAGCAAATCCACAGCATGGAAATACACATTAGGGATCCCGAACAGCAATAGCTGTAGACTAGGAAATGAATGTAGACCAATGCCTACATCTGGAGCAAAGAGGAACGCATTGATGTCACCTGACAGTGCGTAACCATGGTTGCAGGACCTCTGATTACTTCTGCTATTATTATCACAATTTAGAAGGAAAGCAAAATAAACATGTTGATTTTACTTTCCTTTCCTTTTCAACAAAGATCTTAGACACAGGAATTAAATTAGTCTTTTGTACACTGGAAGGCATAACGTGATCATTTAAAAGTACATTGGATAGCGGCCTATGAAGGTGGTGGAACCACCATGTACAAGAGGAGTTTGCTTCCCAGTTTTGTTCTTCACTTATCTATTCTGAAGTACTTAGTTTACTGGCTAGATAGTTGCTGTCTAGGCTGTTATAGAATGAAAATATCTTGTCTGCATTCATTTGTAATACCCCCAAAATAATTTAAAAATAATTCAGAAAACTGGATATTTTCCATCTTTCTATGCTTATTCCCAATTAAAGAGACAAACAAACAAACAAACAAAAACAAAAAAAACACAACACCCCCCCCCCCCCAAAAAAAAAAAAACAAAACCTGATACCTGAGTGGAGCAATCTAGCAGAGGGTTTTGTTTGTTTTCTGCATGCTTGTTTCTCATCAGTTATACTTCTTACTAGTGTAAGTATTGTACTTAATTTGAAAGCATACATCTCAGAATCACAAACTTTTGTTTGCAACAGTAACAGGTGTGGGTATGGTTAGTAGGTGATAAAGTGGAGATTCTATCATTAACCTATAGTTTACATTTATCTCTCTACAGTAGTTTTTGCCTACTGCACTCTGTAGAGCAAGAGTTTTTCATTACAAATTCAATTTTAGTTGCTAGCAGGATTTTTATCCACAATAAATGATTAATGAGGGGAATTAAATGATGTGTGTGGTTTTTGTTGTTAAATAAACTCACTTCTAAACAATAAGTGGTATTCCCACTGTTGACTGTATCTCCCCTCACAATTTTAATGCTTCACTTGCTATGTTGATTGAATAAAATAAAATAAAGAAAGGTTTTTATTTTTATTTTTAATTGAGCAAAATATTTTTAATTGAGTAAAATCTCTTGGTTGGAGACAGGAGCTCTGTCTCTGATAAGAGATAAATATTCACAGTTCCTTCCTGATCTCTGTGTAGCTAGATCTGTTTACTATGGATCTATATAAGAGAAATTTAAGAGTAGTAAGTTGGTTTGTGTATAATATTTAAAAACTGACATCAGTTTAAAGGGAGTGTTTTTAACAGGTCACCATACAAGGTAATCAGAAAACAAGCAAATGCACTGTCTATTTAATCAGGATAGGAAATTTTTATTAAAAAAACAATAAATAATGGAGTAACAGTTTTCTATGAACATTTTAATGTATAAATTCTCAGATTGTATATATAATCTTCCTATTCACAAGTCCTCAGCTTCAGCTCAAATGTGCACCTGAACTCTTGTCCCTATTTTTAAAGAATGCATGATGTATATAAGTTTCCAAGATCTGTTTCTCAGATAAGTGTCTCCCACTCTGTAATTTTTTCTAATTACAGTCCCTCTCAACCTTGTTGACAATCTATGTCAAGATTTTTTAGTAAGCTGGTCCTCTTTTGCTCTCTTTATGGCTAACAAGGCTACATTATTAGCTATTCTACTCTCATGCTTTTTCAAAATAAACTTCAAGTTTACAGGAGAGTTTAAATCTATGGAACACCCTAAGATCTCCAAGTAGGAAGTGAGGTTCCAGAGGATGTGTTGAAAATAGTCTTCAGCCATTCCTACAAGCCATTCAGTTTTTATCAGACCAATCCAGGCCTGTGACCTGTCATGAAGGAATAGTTGGAAGAAGCATGGTAGAACAGCACACGCTGTTTTACAGAGAAACGGGAAAAAAACATCCATGTCTGCAGATGAACTGTGCTGGGCTAACTGGTATCTAAACAGGTGAGTCTTTGTATCAGCTCCATAGTTGACTGATGTAAGTAGATCCAGAGGAGTCTAAGATTGGTTTTTTTCGGTCTTTTAATCAAAAGTAGTGAGAGGGGGTTTCCTTACTTAAATCGTAGAAGTCTGTCATTTGGAACTGAAATTTAATGAAATATACTTGAATTTTTCCAAATAGTAAAACAGATACTATACACTCTGATCAGGCACTATTTTTTCTTATGCCCCAGAAAGTATAGATTTTGATTGGCTAGGAATTGTACTTAATCTCCTACAAAATCCCAGTTGCGGATTTCCAGAGTCTTAAAACATGCTCTGTATAACTAGGGCTGAAACTGTAAATGAAAATACATATTGGCTTGTGTGTGGAATACAGTAGGTTCTTTAATAACAATGTTTTGGTATGTGGATGTTTTTCCTTTCTAAAAGGGCATAAATGACTAAATAAAAAAATTTATAATCACAATAATTCTCCTCTTAAAGTGCATTTCATATAAAGCATTTTAAAGTATTCACTGCATTTGTTATTGTAAACATTTTCCCAGGTCACTTTCGGCATGTTTCTATCTACAAAGAGTAAAAATAGTGATATGCCATATGTAAAATTTTTCATATCTTGTAAATGGTGCATTTTTTTTATCTGACTGAAGCAAAAAAAAAAAAAAAAAAAAATTGTATATGACCATTTTGAGTGCAGCTTCATTTTCCTTCCCTTGTCTTTCTGTGCTTTCTGTAATTAAATATTACTTCTGCCTGGCCTTTTTTGCTCCTCTCATTGTTGGATTTCAAGATAGCATTTACTGTGTTGAAGTAATTCATATATGTGTGAAAAATAAAGGCAGTACTCCCACACTTTCTTTTAAAGAATGGAAGAAAGGATATTTGTTATTAAAATATAAAATTCTCCTGCCTTTTGTTCCGTGACAATAGTTCATGCTTGCAATCTAGCAGCCTAGCAAGCAATACATCCTCAATTCAAACATTAACAGAATATTCTCTTTCTTTCTTACGTAAACTATGGCATGTTGAGGCAGATAAATAATTTATCTATTGAATATTTTTCATACTTAACTGGCATGTATGGGAAGTCTTCCAAATGACTTCAGTAAATTATGTGTGATTGAGAAAAGGTATAGATCTTGTTTGAGGACTTTTGAACAATAAAATCTTTGTCTTCCTGAGCTGGCAAAATCAATGCCACCTACACTGAAGCGTCAACAGGTGTGTATGTGTAGTCATATAGGAAAAAACTGGTCTGACTTATTGCGTCCAGGAAAATGTTTAAGAGTGAGAAACGTCTTGATACTAAGCTTCCAAAGCATTAAAAATAGATGAAAATGACTTGCTCTGAAAAGGGGAATTTAGTAAAATTAGGAGCCAGTGAAAAAATCAAAAATGCACATTTTTATTCACTATTTTCCTTAATTTCCTATATGTTTTCTATTTCAGGATGTTATGCAATGGTTTTGATCCTACGTGATATTAAGATACTACATTCTTCTTTCACTGTGCTATGTGCTGTTTGCTTTCTCAGAAGGTGGGGAGGAGAGAAGACCACGATCAAATAGCCAGAAGCAGAGAAAATATTACATATTTCACATTAAGTTTCCCAGAGCAAAATCACTGTCCCTCCAAAAATGCACTTTCTAAACATTCAAGTCAATAAATTGTATCTTGGACTACATTTGAGGGGGAAAGAAGGGCTGTAAAAACAATATCCAGTATGGGCACTTTAAGATATTCTTGGTGATAACAGAAGAAAATAATGCAAATAAAACCAAACTCTTAAGCAAGAACTGACCTAAACTGTCTTACAAAATTGGAAAAAGTATACAAATTATAGAGAAAAAATAAGAAATTTCAAGAAACAAGAGGAAATCTTTAGTGACAAAAAACCAAACCATCAGATGTCAAAACATCATTTTTATTAATACATATTTTGTGAATTCTAGAAATTTCACTAAAAACAAACAGAAAACTAATACACTCCTTAATTTTTGGATTTCTTAAATTATGTCATCTGCATTTTACAAACTTGTTTACGTTGCATGCGTACAGTACAGAATAGTATTTAAAATGGCTTGGGTTTCAGTTTTTTTTTTATGAGATGAAGAAAGTCTATAAAAAATAGTTGCTAATAGAAGTCTGGCGAACTGTAAGTAGAATGGGAAAAAATACACGTGTTCTTCTGTTTTTGTATTGTTTTGTTTTTAGCATGGAATGGAGCACAAAAGGGAAGTACTCAAACAAATCAGATTATGGAGATCAGGCTAACCTTGGTATTTTTAAGGAATAAATAATAAAGTGATAAAAATATGTTTTTAATTAGCCAGACTAATTCACTAATTACATTCATTTTATTTCTACTGATCAAATTTCAAGCCAAAATCTGGAAGCAGGAAAAATGCCATGCACACATCACAAATATACAGTTTCGGCAAGTCAATGTGTAGAGGTGGAAGATGGTGGGAGGGAAAGAAGGTAGGAAGAGAGAAGTCACAGCAGAAACTGTCTCTCAAAATAGTAAACATTATGAATTTAATTTTAACTGCTTTACACTGATGTTTTGCAACCATACTCATTCATTAGTACAAAAATTAAGGCTTCAAACAAAGAAAAATTGAATAACTTCACATACCAGTTGAAAAGGAAAAGAACCTTCGTGAACTTCAGAGTCATACTGTTCATTACCATTACCAAACACATCAGGAAAATGTACTGAGATAAAAAAATGAAAAATGGTGATACCAGTCCAGGTCAACAACTAAAAAGCCTGTGAATATTCTGAGCTAAATTCTGGAGTCTTTACATATACTGAGATGTACTTCAGGCTGTGACTGATTAATCAGTTGATTTTTTTGAGAATATTCAGTGCACAACTAAGAAAACTGAGCTTTTTCAGCAGAACTAAACCTAGAAATGCACTTTCTCTGTTCTACTCCAGCAGTTTGCATCCCATGCTAATTCACTAACAACAGCAGTGAATAAGCTCTGTGCTAAGAGTAAAGTTCCCTTTTCTCATCCTGTCAGCTTCAGTCTTAACATATGATTTTCTTCAGCCAAAGCTAACCCCACGTTTTGATATGCAGCATACTGCTTGCAGGCAATGAGCGATGCTTTCTTTGCACGTCAAACCAAATGCCCAAGTCATAGAGCTAGGAAAGTATGAGCTATTTAAAAGCACTCTAAGTGCATTCCTAGTTAGGATTTGTGTTTAAATCTTTTACTTTGATTTTATTTGATTTTTTTTCCCCATTTATGTGAATTGTTTCAGTGTACTATTCTGTGACATAACGTTGTCTCATCTAATTTCCAACTCTAGCTTTCTGTGAAACATTTTAAAAATTTCTACTTCAACATAATTTCTTTTACTTCATTTTAGCTTCATTTAGCTTTAAGGTTGTGGGCCACCAGGTATACTCAGGAGTTAAAAATAATACTAGTTCTCTTTATAAACCATGACGTTGCCAATAAGAACTGGAGAAAAACCTGTTGACAAAGTCTAGTGAACACAAAACTTTTCTTGACCAAATAAATACATCCACTTTCCCAATCAGAACCTGGACATGAATTTTGGCCAAAGATGATTATATTGAAGATTGCATAGTAAATAAAGGGATTAGATCTTGATGTAGTTATGACTATCATGTTTGCAATGAGAAACTTCAGAGGAGCACACCTCCTTTCTTTCTGAGGTAAAACTTCTACTGTAAAATTAAATTCATTTTCCACTTTAAATCTTATGCATGTTTCACATCAGAGAATAGCTACTGTCACCTACCAGCTAACCCAGTCTGTGTAGTGCATTCTCTGAAAATAATTTTACATTTAGATCAATAGGGTATTGTGCATTGGTTTGAGTGACAATGCTTCTTCTTTACAAAATACAGAGGCTGCTCTCAGTGTCTGCTTTGTGCATCATTGTGCATCAGGTCCTAAGATACCATGTTTTACAAGCAGATGTTCTTTAGATAGCTAAAGAGTGCTTTTTTCTAGACTATGCAGCTGAAATAAAGATGGCTGTTACAAGATCTGATTGAGTCTGACAAGGGTAGTGTTACAAATGTGAACCCCTCAGGAATTTTGTCAGTTTTGAACACGAAAGATTGTCTGACTTTACGAAAACTACATTTTGCATGCATGCTGCAGAACAATAAAACACCTTTTATGGATAGCCTGTATAGCAGAGCTGTGGGACTGTTGGTGGCACTTCTCCCTACCTTCATTATCAGTTCTGCTCTGAGGTGATGGGCAGCCTCAGAATAGAGCTGGATAACAAAGGTAGCACAGAAATAATGAGTGCATATAATAACAAGATGAGGACCTTTGTTTGAGAACCTTTGTCAATGAGAGCCAGTGGTACAGTCTGGTGATTAAATATCATCGTAGAACATATAAAAAAATGTGATTTTGGAATATATGGGTTGTTGAGAGTAAGATATTTCACAGGAATGGGCTAATTTCCCCAAATACTTTCAATAGACAATAATAATAATAGTAAGACAAAAATGTTAGCATTTTCACTTTGTTTCAGTACTGCTAATACTAAACAACTTTGGTGTAGTTCTATTTTCTGTATGGTTCAAATATCTTTTTTCCACATAAACTATTATCATTCCTCTTATTCAGACAAACATCGCTCACTAAGCATTTATTCAAATACACATCATACTCTTGCATTTTATTACATCAGTATTGACACAAAGATGTTCTGCTTTGTGGAAAAGTAGGTTTTTAAATGAATATACACAAGCACACGTACAAACACATATACACATGATTTTGTAGAAAATTCAAAATGTTTGTTGTTTTTAGTTGATCTAGAATGAAAACACATTAACAATCTGAGCTTCCTGTAGAATAGAAATACATTCTGTGTATTTTTTCAATTCCTTGTGTTAGAAGACCACAGTAGGAAATGAGAAAGTCTGTTTCATATTATGGAAACTTATGTCTGAAATTTACAGCAATTTGGGAATGAACACAGCTGTCTGGTGGGTATTCTGACCTTTGTTTTTAGTTCTATTTTATTGCAAATAATACCGTCTGTATCTGCATAGTTGAATAACATCATATAAATAGTTTAATATTTACCTTGATGCCAGAGAATGAAACATTTTAAGAGACAAAGCCTCTCATTGGTTCTTAAATGAAAGTAAATTAAATAGGTAGCCTTGCTTCTTTTTCTATTTTCACAGAATCACAGAAACACCAAGGTTGGAAAAGACCAACAAGATCATCCAGTCCAACCAGCCACCTATCACCAATAGTTCTCACTAAAGCATCCCTCAACACAACATTCAAACCATTCCTTGAGCACCTTTTTTACCTGGAAAATAAAATTTAATATTTTATATAATTTATTTTGAAAGATGCCTACTAATTTGCTTGAATATAGAGAACAGGTACACTAAAGTTGAAATTGTTTGCCAGAACACTGTTGATCTTCAATTCGTATACTGCATAACAAAATTTCTTTTACCTAAATACAAACCAGAGAAATGACAAACTGTTTCACATGCATCTTTTTTAATAAAGATTTTTAAAGGTCTTTAAAGACAACCAAAAAAATGCGAATATGCTGACTACTGATACAAATACGTTTCTTTGATTATGGAGAAATTACTACAGAGGAGATGGCATCAGTGCCTCCCCATCACTTTTCTAGTCTTTAGAAGAAATTATACATAGATAGAGAAGAAATCTGCAACGTTCCCATATGCCAAAACAAACTAAGCTTCTGCTGTGAATAGATACTGATAAAAATAGATATTATAGAAAATATCTATCTATTTCTATCTATCTTTCTATCAATAGATAGAATAGATATTGAGCAAAACTCAGATTCACCAGTTCTAACTTTCTAATGGTTAGCTATCCAGTCAGCTGGGATCATCATAATTGTTAACTTTGGTGTTTTGAAATATCCTCAAATTCATCATATGAGTTAGAATTCAGTCTTAGATTTACTTAATATTGTAAAGAAACCTTATTTTGAAATTCATAAAGGTCCCTTCAGGTAAGCTTAAAAGAAATAGAAAATTAAATAACTCATTGCAGAAATAAGAGCCTGTTAGAAGTATTTAAAATTAAAAAGTAAAGGGTATTTCATCTACTCAGTTAACATATGAAAATCCACAAATGAGGAGATATGATTATAATAAAACAATAAATAAAAAACAAACGAATAATCCTTAAGGAGTCTGATTATCTCTTCTAGAAGATCTACACCCATTGGCTTCAAGTCAGTTGCAGTGGGCAGGGACCTGATTTAAACTTTTACAGTCCACTCTAAAAATACATCTGCATTCATGAACCAAGTGACCTGTCAAGGCTGGAAAGTCTTTGTGCTCAACTCTGCTCTTCAGCACTGTTAAAGTGATGGTAATCTATATAAATCAGATCATCATGACATTATTCAGATGATTGATACTGCTGGCTAGCAGTCTACCAAGGAGGCCAAGACTATATATATATATATTATAATATATATCCCTTGTATCCTCAAATTAACATCCTTGCTTTTTCTGCCCACAAATCTCCATTACTGGTCAGAAAAGACAATATGAATGGGCCCAGAGGACCTCCAACCAACTTGTGATAGCTGCTGAAAATTCCAGGCAGATTAGGTAAGTTTAAAAGGCTGATATGCATAGAAATAGTGTGCCATTGGCCACAACAGATGTGAAGCATGTTATCAAAGGAGTAGCTGGAGATTACAGAGCAACAAGACAACTTCTTGCACATATCTTTTACCATGTCACCTTCCAGTTTTGCAATTATCAGCAAAGTGTCTGAGACAAAATCTGCTTTCCCAGAGTTGCTGTTAGCATCAAATGTCTGCCTAAGGATCCATACATACGTTGCAGGATGGTCCATAGTGGTAGCTCACTTATGCAAGCTTAGCATTCAGAGTTCTTACACCACACAATACAATATTCACAAGACTTCAATATTTTAACCAAAGTCTGTTTATCTTCCTTTTGTTTCTTTTTTTTTTTTTTCTTTTTTTTTTTTTTTTTATTGTATAGTCTCACAATGATAAGTTTTGAGAAATGCATTGAATGCTAGTTTATGTGGTGCTTACCGGAGCATGAGGACTGTGACTCCTCTAAGGTTCAAACTCCAGGAGCTGCCTGATTATTACCAAATATTATTGCTGACATTTGGAGACTAAAGTGGAATTTCTCAAGCACTGTTAACACCAAAAATGCTTAGTCAATTACCAAGACTTACAATATTTTTTCAGTTTAAAATCAAATGCATCTCTTATATTCCCCAAATTTGTAGTTGTTCTTTACCTCTTTAAGTCTATTAATCTTGATTCTTGATCAACTAGAAAAAAAAAACAAATATGAAGATGGGATATTGATTCCACTGAGGACAAGTCATGTCCATGTCAGATCTGCCAGATCTGATGTAGAATGTAAGACTGGCTTCATCTGGCCCTTCCCAGGACAGTATGAGATAGGTACCATTTTAAAAAAGCCTTAGTTTTAAACCTTGAGATTTGAGACTTGGTAGTAGAAGATTAGCTTTAGGAACTTCTGAATAATGGGATTAGTTTACAGCCATCAGCTACTGCTAGTGATGGGCTTGAAGTACTCATAGAAGCTGCAATATGTTTCACTGATTGTTCAACAGACAGACCACGACCGAGTCATGGGTGCAGGATCAAAACTGATGAATAAATAGTAAAACAAAATCATTATTTTCCAGCATCTTTGAAGCAATGAACCTTGTCAAGCCTTTCTGGCAGAATTTACATAAGTATGTATTTTGCCTATGTGGATCATGTTCATTTCAGTCTAGCTGACAAGATGTGAATATTACACAGTTATTTTCACTCCCTATATGTTTCCTTACTTTATCTCCTCTTTCTTCAAACTATTTTTTCATTATCAGTGGACGAATGTGTTATTATGTTAGATCCGTGAACATGGCAGTTCACAGGAAAAATAATAGGTTTGATTTTTTTTTCAACTGTTGTACTCCTAGATTTTCTAGAGAAAATCTATAATTGCTCAGTGATTCCTTTTGGGGAAAAAAAAAGAAAAAAGAAAAAAGAAAAAAGAAAAAAAAAGGCTTTCAGCATTAAAATTCACTTCCACAGAAGAAATAGCTGATTTAAACAGTATACACAATATGTATGACAATTTTCTTCTTCAAAAAGTCTATCTAACAGTGAAGCTTGATTCTATGTACTTAGTCTAGAGAAAGAGTTTGTACATCAGTCTCAGGAAACCTTCTGAGGTGGTAATTATGAGATGGGTCACACTAGGTATCATTTTCAGCACACCAAACAATCCTTACCTAGCTGTATGATGGATGTGACACTACTCTGTAAGAGGCCGTACTTGCTGCTGGTTTTGCTAAGAGAAACAGCTCTTGTTTTTTTGTCAGAATCTTTAATTGTCTCAAATCTAAAATAAGTATTATCATTTGAAGTATCACAATGCTTTCATTGCTTATGAAGTATCTGTGGAGAACTCAATAAAATAGCATGCAGTACTTGCTAGAAAGTTCCTTATATTTGATATAATTGGATTATATTTTGCTTTCAAAATTTCAGACATTTTACCTAAACATATGTATATATATACGTTATATATTCTTATATTAATACATTATGCATTAACATCAGTTAATGTATAATGTGTCTTTGTAAACATTCTGATGCATGTAATGCCATCTCAGGAAGAATCACAGGGTATTGGACTCAGAGTTTTTCACCTTTCACTTGTATTCCTTTGCTGATAGATATGCAACAATGGCATTTGAAAAGACAGTCTTTCTTCCTGTGATTGATATCACAGAAGTATTACACAACTGAAACAAGATGGCACTGTGATGCAAGCACTAAATCACTTACAAATTAGTTTTATGGCATTATACATACTTAAGTTCATCATTGCAATAGCTTGTTAGTAGCATTTTTTTTTTTTTTTTTTTCCCTCCCCATGAAGGATTGCTTGAGTGGTGCAACACTGGTATTTCTTTCAGATGTTTTACAGGGATATTTTTTCTCTTTGAACCAGTGTTCTGCTCTCAGATTTTCAGCTATTTACTTTTACTCAGATGATTTTATATGCTACGTGAGGTCAAGTCTGAATGTAATTATCTGCTGACACATCTAACAATTTATACAGGTCTCTAACATCAGGAAAAGAAAAAATGAAATGCAGGTTTGCCCTCCACACTTACTTTCATTTGTTGTTGCTACACTCTGTTCAGTAATTAAAATATAACATTGCAAAGCTATAAAAAAACTTGAGAGATAAGCACCAGAAACGCCAAAAATTATACAGTCTGATTAAAAAGGCATACTATATTAGATTACTTGAAAGTAGAAAATATTCTGCTTTATATTTCAGAATGATTCCCTGAATCATTCAGAGACTCTCTGACAAGTAAGCCACAGGCATATTTAGAAGCTAATAAGTTGGTTATAATAATATTTAAAAGTGGAACAATAAAACAATTTGAAAACGGTCATATGAGAAAGGCTACTCAGACTGAGTTCTGCAAAGGTAAATTCTCTCTAATGAATTAGAATTCTTCCTAATTGTAAAAGTGAAAATATTATCCTGGTGACAGTTTATTTAGCCCTTCAAAGACACATTAACAAGGTCTCTGAAAAAGGAAGTAAACAAATTAAGCTGATTAAGCTGTTATTGTTTGAGAGTGCTATACAGTCATGTATATGAATGTAGTAAGGGGAAAGAAAAGGAGGGAAAATGTAGTCAATTTTCATCAGTACAGAAGGTCAAAAGCAAGGTGCCTCAGGTTTTCATACAAGCTATCTTTTCATTCAGCAATGTATCAGTGAATTAGAAGAAGGTTAAGCAACAAGAAATCAAGTGCATGAAAAGAAGTTAAAAAAAAAAAGTATACTACTAACTTCATCAGAACCAAAAACTTTCCGAATGAAGAACGAAGTTTGTTACTAAAGAATTTAACAAAATGAAACTTTCCAATGAGAAGAAATATTTATATACCAAGAGAGATCTTATATCCTGTATATGATTTGCCAGCCAGATGTTGGGGTTGGCAATAGATGCATGCATAAACGCTGGGAAATGAAACAGAAGAAGAATCTCCTGCATAGGCAATGCCACACTCACCTGGAATAGTCTACATAGAAATAACTAATCCCACCTCAAAATGGTGACATAAAATTAGAGAAAATCCAACAGTATTTTCTTGTCTTGTGCCTCTGAAGAAAGAAGTTAAGCTATGAAACTTCAGTAATACAGGGAAACTTCAGTTTTGGGGAAAGATCTATAAAATGAGCATTTTAGAGAAGATTGTATAATCATAAGATTGATCATAATAATCACAGAATCACAGAATCACAGAATCACAGAATCACCCGGGTTGGAAGGGACCTCAAGGATCATGTAGTTCCAACCCCCCTGCCTAGCAGGGCCACCAAACACACACATTCAGATCAGGTTGCCCAGGACCCCGTCCAACCTGGCCTTGAACACATCCAAGGACGGGGCATCCACAACCTCCCTGGGCAGCCCATTCCAGGGCTAACCACTCTCCTTGTAAAGAACTTCCCCCTAACATCCAACCGAAATCTTCCCTCCTTCAATCATATAATCATATAATCATTAAGATTGAAAATGATCATGAAGATTATCACACCATGTCCACTGAACCACATCCCTCAGTGCTACAGTTCCAAGCTTCTTGAACACCTCCAGGGATGGTGGCACATTCACATAGAATACAAATTCTCTTCAGGCAATCTGTTCCAATGCCTCAGTCTTTCCAAGAAAATTTTCTTAATATTTAATCGCAGCCTCCCCATAGTGCAACAAGAGGCTATTACCCCTTGTCCTGTGCTAGCTATCTGGTAAAAGAGACTGACCTTCATTTCACCACAATCTCCTTTCAGGTAGTTGTAGAGAGCAACAAAGTCACCTTGAGAGTCCTCCAGACTAAACAAACTCAGTTCCCAATCCCCTTACTACCATTACTACCCTTCTCTGGATATGCTCCAGGGCCTCACCATTTTTCTTGTAGTGAGGGGCCCAAAACCAAACATAATATATGAGATGCAGCCTCACTGGTGCCAAGTACACATGAACAATCACTTCCCTGCTCCTGCTGGCTGCACTATTTCTGATGCAAGCCAGGATACCATAGGCCTTCTTGTCACCTAGGCACATTACTGGCTTTTCTGATCTCTATTGATGCCCTACAGCCAAAAGCCAGCAGAAAAAGAAAAAGTCCTCAATTTCTCTATATAGTGCTTGATTTTGACACCCGTTATAATACTGCAGTGGAATTGTGAGGTCATAGCCTGAACCAATGGTTGAGCACCAGGTGAGAAGGTGTTGCTAACTCATGGAGCTCAACTGGAGGTGAAGGCAATGCACCTGAGTGACCGGAACCCTCGCTTAAGGCTTAGCAGCTGAGGGAACAGTATCTCTAAATGGTGATTGTGTTCCTCTTGAGCTGTTACTGGTGATTAAAGGGTGTGAGCTAATTTTCTTTCTTTGTAACGGCTGTTGCTCCATAGTACTCGTATTCCATTAGAAGGCTGTGTCATCGTATTCTTTCGCCATACAAGCATATTTCATGAGTTTGAGAAATTAAGATTCAGAGAATGATCTTTCTAAAGTAAGCTAATATTTTCCCTTGTGCATTTATAGAGCAGAAAAAATATTTTTTGAAGATCTTCACAGAGTATATCTGTACCAAATATATATGTACTTTCTAAGGGTAGACTAACTCTCTGAAAACAGTGTAGTATTTCTCACCTATATAAAAAGGCATTCGTGTTTTAGGAGAACTACTGCACTAGGTAATTAAAATGCAGGTGTAAATAAGCTGGCTTTGATACATATTGATGCTAACTGAAAGACTAGTGCTATAATTGTAATCAAATCCTTTAAGAAAATCTTTCACTTTTTGGACTTATAGAGTGGAAAATATCTAACCTGTTTCTTTGAACTTTTTTGGCTTCTTCCTGTGCAAGATATATTACTGCTGGCTACCTTTTAAACAAGACTGTGAATTGAATGGCTAGCTGATAAAGTCCTGTATGGGACAGACTGTTTACATGTGGACAGTTGCCTTCTGGGGAATTATTTCTAATTTTATTGCATGAGCACTGAATAAATCATGTGTCATTTTCACTGGTGTGTGCACTGAAGCACACAACAGGTTCAGAAAGCTTCATTAGCTTCTAAGCCTTGTTGACTAAGCACCTGACACATATTCTCCAAAGCCTGTAGGAATTATAAAAAAGCAGACATTACCATTTGTCCTATTTGCCTATATTGTTTACTAATGAGAAGGTAATTTTACTATACTAGAAAGTGAACTTAAAGTATTCTACAAAATATAAATATCAAAGAATAAGCTTCAAAGGAAAATTGATTAACTATTTATAATGTGAATCCTTAGTTCAGATTCAAATTCTCTAATTTCTCCACTTTTTTCAAAGCTGACTGTGGGTCAACATAAATACAGGCATTGTTAAAATAAGAATAACCTCCTTGCATGTAAGTGCTAGTTGCACTTTCCTGCTATCACTCATCTATAGTGCATCTATGTTCTTAGAATGGGCTGGGTTGAAAGGGATCTCAAAGATCTTCTACTTTCAACCCCCCTGCTATGTGCAGGGTCAACAACCACTAGACCAGGCTGCCCAGAGTCACATCCAGCACTGCCTTGAATGCCTCCAGGGATGGGGCAATCACAGTCTCTTGGGTAACCTGTTCCAGTGCTTCATCATTCTCTGTGTGAAAAAATTCCTCATGATATCTAACCTAAATCTCTCCTGTCTCAGTTTAAAACCATTCCCCCTTGTCCTATCACTATAAACTCATGTAAACAGCTGTTCCCCCTCCTGTTTATGTGCTCTCATCAAGTATTGGAAGGCCACAATGGGGTCGGCCCAGAGCCTTCTCTAAGCTAAACAATCCCAGTTCCCTCAACCTTTCTTCATAGGAGAGGTGCTCCAGCCCTTTGATCCTCTTAGTGGTCTTCCTCTGGACTCATTCCAAGAGCTCTACATCTTTCTTGTGCTGGGGACCCCAGATCTGGATGCAGTACTCCAGATGGGGCCTCACAAGAGCTGAGTAGAGGGGGACAATCACCTCCCTCTCCCTGCTGGCCCCACTCTTTTAATGCAGCCAGAACACAGTTGATCTTCTAGGCTGCAAGTGCACATTGCTGGCTCATGTCCAGCTTCTCATCTACCAGGACCCCCAAGTACTTCTCCATAGGACTCTCAAGTAGTTCTTGCCCCAGAAGAAGGCAGATCTGATGTAAAGGTAGGTCAGGTCTTTACTAACTTAATTTTCAGTTTAGTCGGACCTGTAATCCTGTAATCCATGCAAAGATATGAGAAGAAACTTCATAGGAATCAGAAGTGAAGAAAGCTTTAAGTGTTTTTGTGCATTCCTGTGCATTTGGAGGCTCAAGACGACCACTTGCCACTGCCTTTTGACCAGGTGGAGTACCAGAAATACAGATCAAGTTTCCATTGTGACCACCCCTGACAATGTTTGAAAAAGAAAATAATGCAGAGCCAATAACACTTCTACATTCCCTTAGTTAAAATTAGGTTGCATGTTATTATTTGACTTCTAAATTTCTATTTGAAAGTTTAGATGCTTGAAAACTTTTGAAGTCGCTGCTATTTTAAAGTTTTTTTTTACTGTCATTTTGTGATAGTGTGATTGTGTATCAAGACTTGTTGTAGCTCTGATGTGATTCTGCCAAAATGCATTTGTCTTAAACGCACTCAATACAATAACTGGAGAACTTTCTTTGCTAGCCTGTGACCTAGTTAATTATCCTTTTATGAAGCTGTATTTCTTCTCATATTGACATGTTTTCTTCTTTCTCTTTTTATTTTTTTAATGAATCTTTATAAATATCAAAGGTATCTTGGAAAGATGGCACAGGCATTGCTGTCTGCCAGCCTGCTCTGTATGCAGTGATATTTTGTGCAATATAGATTGGAAAAGAACACAGAAGCAAATAACTTTATTGTGATCAGCTTCTCTTCTTCATGCTGAGAATCTCACCCTTAGTAACAACAATCTTTACAGTGGCAAGCCTGCGTATCTTAAAAAGTTCTCTTCTTAAGCAGAATGAGAAAATAATATATTAAGCTCCCATGCTCCTTTACATTCAGCATTTTGAATTTCTTCAGAGTTGATTAATCTCAGGAACCAGCCTCAGACATCTCTTTTTGGAGGGGGTTATTACAGTTCCACTGATTGACATACAGCATCCCTCACCGCAGCTATGAACTAGCTGCGTGATGTGATAATTCCTGAAGATTTACTCTCATGAATGCTAACAAGCTACTTGGAAACTCGACAAATCTCCGCTGTCTTTCCTCTCTTAATGACTTATTTTCACTAAATCAGTTCACAACCACCATGCTTTGTTAACTGTAATGTATATACGTGTATATTTTTGTCTTCATACTATTGTTTCTTTTGCTTTTTCACTGATGATAAACACACAATATTTAAGTAGCCTTAGATAGCAAGCAACCATTACATATTTAAAATTGTATAGGCAAATTGATCATGAGGGTAGAATCCCCATAGATACAGAATTCCCACAAGTTCATAAAATTAGACCACTTAATACTGTAAACAAATACAGCTGAGAGAGAAGTCAAAATACAGACAAGCAAACAACAAAGATGCCACCCTAAAAAAGGAGCCTAAGTTTCAATGATTCTGTTGTTAATTAATATACTTATTTTGTTGCTATCGCTGCGGCCTCAACATTTTAATAAAAACTAGAAGTATGACTCCAACTGGAACTTTCACTTTGTTTATTTTCAGAACTTTTGCTCTTCAAATAAAGAGGTAGTTTCAATATATGCAGCAATATTATACAGTGATTTGGGATACCACATTGCATTGTAGTTGATGGTGAACAGTGTTCAGTCTCTCATTCTCATTTCGGAAGATCGTTAAATCACTCTGTTAGAGTGCATTGTAGCAGGTACTATACTCTTTCCTGCCACATCTGCACTATCTAGATTAAATTTATTTATTCATTTTTTTCTCAAGCCCTTTACAGAACAATTTTATCTCATATCGTATCTCTATATTACTTGGAGCCGTAATGATATCAACATTGTTCAAAAAAATTATTTTTGCAATGGCCTTAATGAAAATCTATTTGCATGAAATTTTTTCTGTATTATCAAAAGATGGTACTAGGCTAGAGGAGCCATGTGCTGTTGAGACAGAGGAAAAGCTCGAAATATGATAAGATGGGAGCAAGGAGTCCTGGTTTCAAACATCTTGAAGAGCTAGGCTTGTGTCTCTTTTGAAGACTGATTCTGCAAGGAAATGGTGTGCTGCAGGACCTGATCAGACAGTCATTCAAGGTTAAAGGCTCCACACGTTCTTCCACATGGCCTTCCATCCTGTGTGACTACTTGGAATATTGTGACTTTGCTGTTCAAAGCAGCCTGCACTGTGGAAGAGCTCTAAAACTTCTCTCCAGTACAGCTGTTTAGCTGTCCCAAGATGCAATTCAAAAATGAAATTTGTTAGCCTCACTGTTCTCACCACTATTTTACATGTCACTAAAGTGGTCCCTGGTGCCAGAAGTTTGTATTGAGGTACTGCAAACTGAATAATATGTAGAATTTTCAAATCTCCTTTTGAGAGGATTGGTTTGTGAAAGCTGTTTCATGAACTGAATCCAAACCCTTATGACTAGAAGTGTTTTGTTTTTTTTTCTGTGTTATTTTGTTTGGAAAGGTATGTTCTCCTAGTAGAATTAGGTAGGGGGATACAAGAGGGAAGGAGAAAGAAAAAGCTGAGAAGACCTAAAATGTATAACAGTATGTATGATAATCTCTTCCTCTTTCCTGCAGCTGTATTAAATTCCTTGCAAGCATAACTTCAAAATACCATGTGATATTTTACAACCTGTATTGTACCCAGTTTCAGGTCACCTCAATTCTGTTTGCCTAAGATATTCTAAATGAGAAACAGAGAACAACAAAACAGACTTTGGTCTTTTTTAAAGAGAGAGAGAAAAAAAAACAATGGCAAAAAAGCTTATGTTAAGCAGAAGTGTAGGTGAAAATCATGCGTTAGTTTCCAAATGAAGGACTTATTCTTTACTCAAACAAAGATGTATTTGCATGTCAGGGTTAAAGATAAAGACATGAGCAAAACACTGAATGAAACTAACATGCATTTCAGGTGCCTGTCTCTCTTCTTTTTTTTTTTTCCTTCTTTTTTTTCTTTATTTTTTATGTGTGTGTGTGTGTGTGCGTGTAACAGTGGAGACAAATTGGTTCCTATGATGAATCACGTGCTCAAAGAACCTGTTATTCTCTGCTAGGTATGTAGAAATGTAGATAAATCATCCTCTCCTACTCTAAATTCTTATATTAGGGGATATAACTAAAGCAATTTATCGATAAACTTCCTTTAATTCTAAAGATAAGAAATAGACTCACATAAATAAAGGAAGTTTATAAAAATTGATTTACTGAGGAGATTTGCCTTACATCCATAAGTCATGGAGTGAATGAATCACAGAAATAACAGATGTTGGGAAATGCAGCATTAATTGTCCCTAAAAAATCAAGCCTATGATAGATAAAAGTAACCATTTTGAATCTTGTACTATTTGAAACTCTGCTTGTTAGAGCATGCATCTATAAAAGCAAGCAGACTTTGTGTTCTGTGAATTTAGATCTGGATACGTACTTTTTGCCCATAACTTTAATCTTCTGCTAAGTAGCTCAAAAACATGCTGGAAATTGTCTGACATACCTCCAATATTACTGGTAAACTTTAATTCCAAAAAGTGCTGTAAACACAAAATCAAGAACAACTTTTTGGAAGCCAATTCTCCTTTGAGTTTAACGTGACCTGTTAAAAGACAGGCCAAGGACTTTGCGACAAACTGTGCAAAGTAATATCTTGTAAAAATTTTCTATATAATTTTCCCCATCAGGAAGTCCTCTTTGTTAAATGCAGAAATAATTTTACTGTCCATTTCTCTCCTGTACAACAAAATGCTGGAGCTATACCAAAGTGGTAGTTGTTTAAAATTAAAGATTAAATAATTACACTGATTTATGCACGAAAGAATGCTGAGGATAATGCATTCAGCCTACAGCAGCCAATGACACACATCACAGCATATAGTATGCTCTCACATTCTAGCACAGTATATAAATGTTTACCCTGCTATTTATTTTCAATTTAAAATGCGTTAATATTAGCTTTATCGTGATGACAAATCTTATAATAAAGACAGTTGATTAATGTTTTTTTTTTTGTTTGTTTTTTGTTTTTTTAATGAAGGACAGTCAAAGGCAAGAATGCAAGAATGATCCTCAGTGCAGTGATGAATGTGTCTTTTATTTTTCATTGGTAAATGCATTAATTCATCCTGTTCTTATTCATGGTGAAATAGTCTATAGGCGAAGGCATGCAGAAGGAAAGATGGCAAATAATTACATACAAAAAGTTGCTAGGAAATGCTAAAGAGAAACCAAGAACATTGCTTTTGCTTCTATGTAGTTTTATACATATGATTAATTGTTTTTCAGTATTATTAATTGCTTAACATGTATTCATTGACTTTTTGTCAATTTTAAATCGTTTTACACATCTTAAAGGTTCTACAGACATTGTTATTTAATCTCTTGGTTTACTGAAGCACAGAACAAATCATTGACTTGATTTTTTTTTTTCTCATTTGTTCCAGCTAACAAAAGACAGCAGAAATATGCAACAGTGCATTTTTAAATAGGTTCCTCTAATATCGTGTCTTGCTTTTACCTATTCCAAACACAGAAAATATAACTTTTCAGAGAAAAAAAAATAAGGTGGTTATTGAACTAAAAGTTGTTTTAATTGAAGAAATAGTCACTGAAGGATATATCATTGGGTGATGCTAAAAATCATGCCATAGAGAACCATGGAAGAGAATCTTTGGATAACGTTTTGCATTATGGTTGGATCTTGCACAACATCTCTGTGCAGCCTGTCTGTTCTCCTGTCTGACAGGCCTCATGGTTCTTCTTACATTTTGGAACCTCCTTTGTTTAAAGCTATGTCTATTGTTTTCTCACTGTGAAGAGCCTGCTTCTGTCTTCTAAATGATCTCCACATAGATGGGGAGCTATAAGACCCATTAAACCTCAGAGACAATTTCACTCTCTATTGATGCTTTCTTGTATATTGGTTAGCATATATTAGAGTCTTGATGAGTATAGTCTGATCTATCAGGTTTTGCAGAAATGAGTAAAGATTATAGTATTTCTTCCTTATACGTTTAATGGATTTAAAAAAAAAAAAAAAAAAAAAAAAAAAAAAAAAAAAAAAAAAAAGCCTAAATTCATATAAGGGGATGGAAAGAAAATTTAAAGAAATTGAACAAATTCTTCTGTGACATAGAAATAAACTTCTTCTAAACAAAAGAGATTTCTATCTATTTGGGGAACTTGATTAATCTTGCATCAGTATAATTTCATATTTTAAGTAAAACAGTGTATTTTGCAAATTTTGGTAAAAGTTGTGAAAACTTCCTTGAGATATTATAGACTTACATGGTCTTTCCCAAAAGGTGCTCCTCCTCTGTTTCTATAGGAAAGATGAAAGGAAAATTTTCAAGTTGGGAAAATTTCTAAAGAGCAGAGAAACCAGTAGCAGCAAAAGACATTCAAAAACAAAAACTTTGATACTAACTAATTATGAGTTGTATCGTGTTCTTAATTTAAAGCAGAATTCCATCAAATATATTAAAGATAACTGCATCAACTTAATAATTTGCAGTACTATAGGTACTTTACAGTTCTGAATTCACAGTTCTTAACAGCACTGTCAACATTGGGTAAGTCTTGTTACTCACAGGGAGAGACGAAAATGTTTGACAAATATTTAACCAGTAGTAGAGAGTGAAAGGTCAACATGTGTATTAATCTATTAAAGCAATACATATACATGCCGTGCAGGGGTGGATTTCTGCTTCATTCACAGTGGCTGAACTGCTCCACGTCTGCTCACGAAAACTTAACCATGAATAAGCATATATGATATAAAGCAAGATTTTAAAGTAGAAACTTATTATATTGTATTCTAATTAAAGAGAAAAGTGCTCAGGGCACAAAATGCAATTAATTAAAATGAATACAAGGTGAATTAAAGCAAATTTAGAGAAAGACTTTGAAGTCTTTTGCAGCTTAGATCAATAATGTATGTTAACTTCATGATTACCTGGAAATTATTCTTGTGGTAAAATATGAGCTCGGTTTAAATAAGAAGTGAGACCAATGAATAAAATAGGAAATAAAATAAAATAAAATATTACTGTGCTGATTTTAGGACCATATTGTGTTCTGGCCATTATCCAAACATGGAATTTCATCATGCATCAAGGTGCTTGTCAATATTGTCTCATTAAATAGATCTGGATTCAAGAGGATGTTTCTCATTATTACAGAGGAGATTTTACACTCCTGTAAGGAATACATAGTATTCTCATTTTGCAATATATTCAAATCATTTCTCAGGCTCCACAAAGGGACCTTTCTGTAAATGCATTCAGAAAACCTATTCAGCCACTACCTGTTTTGCTTTGTTCCCTATGTTCTCCCTGCTCTGAAGAAGGTCACGTGTTCTTTTTCTCCTAAAGTGGTCTGTGTTTTGGCTTATCTCAGCCACAAAAAAATCAGAGAGAAGGCTGAGAATTCAAACTCTTTTTGTAGGGCAGCTTCAAATTATAGAAAAGGAACTGAAGAATGACAGACCAAAGCTAATCTGTTATATACACCATATATACCAAACTTATTTTCACATGGGTTTCTTAATTTGTCCTCACTGAATTCCTTCAAGTCCCAGTACTCTTAGATGTTCTTAGAATCCTTCCAAACATTTACCTTTTTTTTCCTCTTTTTTCTTTTTTTCCTATCTCTGTGGAGTTCTTCTGTTTTCACTGCACCTTTTCAACTACATTTTCTGCGCAAGTGCATGCCCTCAGATCTGCATTATTAATTGTGCTGCTTCCATCACTGTTGCACAATATGTACATTTCTAAACTCTGCTTCCCGTTATTAAAAGCTGCTGAAATTCTAGGATATTGCAGAGTAACCCAGAACAGCTCCTAAATCATTCTACATCTGAGTACAGAGAAACCCACTCACATTTTCTCATCTGAGCAAATATACATTTCTTGCCCATGCTTATGCCTTAACTCACTTTCTTACACGTCAATCATTCGGGTACAGAGAGATTTCTCAAAGAAGGCTTATAGAGCCTGAAGTGCAGCTACTTGCTATTTGTGACAAAAAGTGCTTTTGCAGCACAGAGGAGCTGAAATATGACCTGTTTGTTTCACTGCAGTTCACAGAACACATGAGAAATCAGCCAAGAGAAACTTAAAAGGAAATATTGAGCGGCTCTCTGTCTTTTTAAGCACGCTAATCTCTTAATAAGAGTTGGCAGGTGCTAACAGTTTTGCACTGATTTCTTTCTCCTTTTTTGGTTATCTCAATTCTGTAGAGGTAGATTCATTTTCTGGGTTCAGTAAGTGTTCTTTTGCCTGCCTTGAAAAGGAACTGTGGGCCCTCTGTTAAATAGATTAGGAGGTTATCTAATTTCACTGTTACTTCTACAAACATCTTTGTTTTCTGTGATGAAATGCTCTTTTGTAGCTTTCTAGAGCAATAATCTCCATGTATCACAGTAAATGTCCTTACCCAGCTCACAGCAATAACACAATAGGGTGGGAAAGAAGGGTATGCTTTAATTCTTCAGCAAAGGCATTCAGAGCAGTGTGAAATAACAGGACCCATTCCTACATCAACAAGTCTCCAGTGAAAATTACAGTTGCAGTTAATCCCTTACCAACGTCATTACCAAATATTCACCAGATGTAATTTCACCTTGTTATTATGAGGGTTGCTCCAAAAGAAATGCCTCCTATTTTATTATGCTGGTCCATGATATCAGAGGCAGATGTTGGTGGTATGGCAGTAAAGGATGAAACTTCCCACCATTATTCCATTACATTTTCTTGCCATGCAACAGATGGCAGGAGAGGGGCAGTATGACGGAATGGTGTCTGACATGGAAGTGTGGATGAAGAAAAGGTGTGTCATTGAGTTGGCAGGAATTGACACTGATTGATGCTTGTTGAACATTTATGGAGAACAAACAGTGAATGTGAGCACAGTGAGGCATTTCAGTGATGACAACAGCGACATGAAATACAAGCCACATTCTGGATGGTCATGCAGAGAGCTTGCAGGCTCGTGTACATAGAATCATATCATCGTTTAGTGCTGGCAAAAAATGGATGGTTTGTGGTGGTGAATGCATAGTTGATGTTGAAAAATCGTGTTCTGTAAGTGAAAATTTGCTCTATCAATTTGTATTATTGTGCTCTTTATTTCTGTTGTAGTTTCCATGGGAAAAAAAATAGGAGGCATTATTTTCTTAGCAGCCTACGTAGTAAGAGCATGTTATGTATCTATAAAAATGAAGAAATACTGTGAAGCATGATACTTCACAATTGGGCTAGTGGAAAGATGTGGTAAAGTACAGATCTTAAAACTTAACAGAGTGGTTTAAACACTGGATGCAAAAAGTAAGCGAACAGGTTGGAGAAACACTAAAATCAAACACTGGAAAAGGGATTTATTGATGGGGACAGAGTGTCTGCAGCATATCATGTCTGATGACATGATCTCCATGAAGCATGATGAGAAAATAGTCTTGTTACATCAAGCTCCTTATGTGGAGCCGATCTTTGCAGTATGTGATTGGGAATGTAAGTTTGCCACAACATGAGTTGATCTGGGAGATCTCACTCAGGCAGATAAGATAGCCTCTGGGAGAGGAAAGGCCATTAGCTCTCCAAGCAGCAACCTCTATAAGACACAGTGTGCCATCAAGAAATGCATTGCTGTACTGTGCTGCTGTTGCAGGTTTGAGACAGATACAGCTGATAGTCTTTCTCTAGATAATGCTCTTTGTTCCCAGCATTCCTCTTTCAGATGCACTGAAAAAATACTTAGCCAAATAACAGTCACAGACATTAAACACATGTAAATAAATTGACTTCGGATGGATGAAAGTTAAATGTGCACCTGAGGGCCTTTCTAAATCAAGGCTGAAAATACACTGTGAATGGTAATAGTATCTTACACAACTTTGCTTACAATTTGTATAAAATAGTCCAGTTCCCTGTAGTTTTGCAGATTCATCCTTTTATTCTTTCATCATCATTGTCTGAAAGGATGTTCTGTTAAGAAAGAAAGACTGCTGACAATATAAGCAATATCAATATTGCAAAGAATAACTTCTGTTGTAACAAGTAAAATATCAAGAGCAAATGACACCAACTGGCTCACACCCATGTTGCTCAGAGCTAATTCACCTCTCTGTCAGATTTAGGAATTTGCAGCAGTTCAAAGGGAGAGCTGAAGAGCCAGCAAACCATTAAAAAGTGGATGATCAGTATCCATCTCTTTCTCTCTGGCTCTTTTCTTGCTTTCTTTTTTGAAGAAATAATAGACTTCCAATTTATGGACATTTCTTACAGTCATAGGAAACACATCTGATGTGTGATTTTCAGAGGTCTGGGCACAGCCAGTATGCGAGACACTACAAAGAAGTTGCTGAAAGGCACTTGCGCTCTATACTCAGGTCCAGAGCAAAAACATTAGTCCTTGGCTTCTAAGTGAGTTAAAACATGAGAGACTCAGAGAAACAACAGAAATCAAGGATATCTTCATATAATGTTGAAGGATAATATAAACAGCAGAGCACTTGAAAGCACTGAAAGCAACCACTCTATATTTATTTATAAAAACGCTTTTATAAAAAGTTTTTGAAAAATAATGTCACAGCAGGAAAAGAAAAAGAAAACTGATACCAATTCAGTAATATTTATGGGACAGTCACCTGTTGAGGTCATGAATAAAATTAAAACCTTTTACCGTATCTGAGAAGTATTTACATAAACACATTGTTATTTTGTACAGTGTTAAGGAAAAGCCATTCAGGATCATGAAAAATATCCAGAGCTACAAGGACAAGGACAATGGCAATGACAACAGAACATACTTTTCTTGTAGTCAGTCTTAACCTGATAAGATTCTCTGACAGTTAAATAAATTATTTCTGCCTAATCTGCAAATTCCACCTTTTTCATTTTTACAGTAGAATTTATTTTTTTCCTCACATTTATTTTAGTTAAATGATATACAATGATTAGAGCCAACAATCGACTGAACTGAACTTAGGAAGATAAAGTATAAGATCTTCCCTCCTCTGTACTTGTGTATTTGCACAACACAGACTCCTCTTTAGAGGAACTCTAAAGAGCAAACTTGGAAAACTGCCTGTTCTTTTTAGCCCAAAGTTGCCTATAACAATGTTTACACATTAATTTCACTAATAATTTTCCTTGTTAAATAACTTACTATTTTGTTAGAGAAACAAAACGGGAGAAATGAAAATATCTTAGGGCCTAAGTATCTGTTCCGCTTTGGTGAACATTTTATGTGTAGGGAAAAAATAAAGTTGGGAATGATCAACCACTCCATGTGACTGATATGCTTATAAAATAAATCGTTAATGGAAAATATTTTGATTTCTATAGTTTTGGGAAAGCTTGTTATTTTTGTAATCATAGCAGAGAAATATTCAATTGAATATTCCATGGATGGGAGAATAACCATATAGAAATTGTTTGCTTATTATTTCAAGTTCTTCTGGGTATCCGGGGACATCCATTGATTTTTAATATATGAAGAATCACAAAGTATGATTTTGCTCATCAGCTGAAGCAGTGAAACTATAAATCAGTGAAGACGCTGAAGAAGAAAGGCCTGTCTGAAGTCTTTTTGAACTGAAGTGAAAATGGAATTCAGACCAAGTAAAGGCATTAGAGGATTTTTTGTATGTGTGATGCCTAGTGACTGAAATTTATGGTATAATAGAATGAGTGAACTTGAAGGTACAGAGTGTATTCAGTTCATTTGTTGAAACTATATGTAAGGTATGATTATAATCTGTCAATAGACAATTATTTAAAATCAGGTGAGAATCAGGTTGTTTTGTTTGAGATGTGCAATAGAGGAAAAAGAAAAAAGGAGACATGAAAGAATATTGTGCACAGGTGGATATTGGAATAGAGAAACCATTAAAGTATCAAGAAAAAACGATGAAAGCAACTGAAGAATTTTGCATATGAGTCTACAAACTGACTTGTACAGAAAAATACCACTGAAGGAAAAAACATCTCCAGAATTTGCAGCTCATGTAATTAATATGAAACATTATCCTAACAAAGTATTATCCTTACTAAGTATAAGGAAATCCTCAAGTGAAAATGAAAACAGATGAAAATTTGATATGCTTTGAAACTTAAAAATATAGCAACAGAAAGTTTGATCTGTGTGTAACATCTAATCACTAAAGAAAAGCAAAGTAAATAATTTATTCCTTAAAAATCAGGTGACACTGATTTGATACTACAACAAACCTGAGAAGATATAAATTAGATTTAACCATTTAATTTTCAGCAAATTAATACTGATCAAAACTCTAATACTAGACAAATAAATTATTTTCTTCTTTAATAGGAAGAAAAGTATCTTGGGTGAACACCAGCAAAAGTTTAATGATGAGTGCTTCCAGACAGCATCCTAAACCACATTTCCCTCATCAGTATAGACACTAATATATAAACATGTCATTCTAGGCTTCCCTTAACAGACAAGTTAAATAATGGATTCTTGAGAAATGTGACCCATTTCATATTACATAAGAAATATAAAAGATAGAAGAAAAGTTTTATAATCACAGAATCATTTAAATTGGAAAAATAGCTTAAGACCATCAAGTTCAACTATCTAATACAATTAAATTCACCACTAAACCATGTCCCTAAGTACTACACAAATACATCTCTTAAATATCTCCAGAGATTGCAGCATTCCCTGGGCAGCATGTTTCAGTGGTAAACTCCTCTTTCTATTAAGAAATTCTTAATGATGTGTAACCTTAACCTCTCCTGGCACAATTTGATGTTGTTTCCTCATGTCATGTATTCCATCATCTGATAAAAGAGACCAACACCTTGCTGTAAACTCCTTTCAAGTAATTACAGAATGTGTGTAAGAAGATCACAGAATCACAGAATCACAGAATTGTAGGGGTTGGAAGGGACCTCCACAGATCATTGAGTCCAACCCCCTGCCAAAGCAGGTTCCCTACACCAGGTCACACAGGTAGGCATCCAGGCAGGTCTTGAACATCTCCAGAGAAGGAGACTCCACCACCTCCCTGGGCAGCCTGTTCCAGTGCTCTGTCACCTCACTGTAAAGAAGTTCTTGCGCACATTTGTGCAGAACTTCCTATGCTGCAGCTTATGTCCGTTTCCCCTTGTCCTGTCTCCATGTACCACTGAAAAGAAACTGGCCTCACCACTATGGCCCCCACACCTCAGATATTTATAAACCTGGATTAGATCTCCTCTCAGTCGTCTTTTCTCAAGGCTGAACAGACCCAGTTCACTCAGCCTTTCCTCATAGGAGAGATGCTCCAGGCCCTTCACCATCTTTATGGCCCTCCGCTGGACTCTTTCCAAGAGATCCCTGTCTTTTTTGTACTGGGGAGCCCAGAACTGGACGCAGTACTCCAGATGAGGCCTCACCAGGGCAGACTAGAGAAGGAGGATCACCTCCCTCGACCTGCTGGCCACGCTCTCTTTAATACACCCCAGAATGCCATTGGCCTTTTTGGCCACAAGGGTACACTGCTGGCTCATGGCCAACCTGTCATCCACCAGGACACCCAGGTCCTCTCCAGAGCAGAGCAGAGCTCCTCTCCAGAAGGTCATCCCCCAGCCTCTATCAGCACATGCAATTATTCCTCCCTAGGTGTAAGACTCTACACTTGCTTTTGTTGAACCTCATCCAGTTTCTTACTGCCCAGCTCTCCAGCCTGTCCAGGTACTGCCGACACTTCTGAGACACATCTGAGATAGTTCTTCATCCAGAATCTGTTCTGGATGAAAAGATCCTTCTAATTCACCATTATTGTATCATCCACTGTGCACATCAACCAGCAGTGCATATCTAGTTAGACTAGTATGAACTTACAGTTTACATGTTGAACACTGGAGTTTTGGTTTGGTCAAAGAAGCCACTTGGAGTCTTCACATTTAATGGATATGATATAATCTACAGCAGGTACAGATGCATGCAATTAAAGATGTTCCATTAATTATGTTGAAGGTAAAGAAATGTGTCTGATTTTGATTTTAATCTGTTTACATGGTTCTTTAATTATCTGCAGTTTGTTTGCAAACGGTTTTCCTGTGTATTAATGCCTCTTCTAGCCTATGTCAAATTGCTGTTTCAAATAGCATTCCTTCTATTTAAGGCTATATCTAAACAATTGAACTTGGTTACTTTTTCACATATAGAGTTCTCCATACTGAAATTTTGTCCAGTCTGTGTTGCAGGATATGGATGTGCTCAAGGAAAAATGCTCTTTTCTGGTTCTTTAACCCATTGAAACATTGTCATGTTCTCCTCAGGAGATAAACCTTGTAAAGAATTTATCTTTGCTTTTTTAGAATTTTTCATAATTATTGAAAAACCAGTGGAGAAGGTTGAAGAAAAGGTGACCGTTTTACATAGAAGGAGATTTCAAGCAATCTATCCTGTCTGATTTATTTTTTCTCTACAACTCTTAGCAGTACCTTTAGGACTATGGAGATCTATGGAGTATTAATTATTCTGGCTTGTTAAATAGCCAGAAATTCTTTTGACAGAAAGTCAAAATATGTCTACTTACACAAAATCATCTTTCAAAAATCAAGAAATATTTGCAGATACAATAATACACTTTTTTTTTTTTTTTTTTCTGGGAAGCGCTAAGACACGTCTGTTTCCTGGAGGATAATTTTTCAGTGTAGACACAGCTTCTCATAGGTGTAACAGCTTGGACTATTTGGACTTTATTATGCCGGAATAACTCTGCCTCTAAAATGAACATAATGTAAAGAATAATTAAAAGAGAACTCTTAACGTCCCCAGTGCTGCTGTATGTTGAATTATATGATTTTAGACTCTTCAATAGATTTTACATTTTTCAAGGCAAAACATATAATTTCTTCATTTCCACAAGCAAAACTTAAACTGGGGTATTGGATTGTATACATAAAGAAAAAGACACAATAATCACTTGGCTACATTCAGCCCTAGAGATTACTTGTGTAAATTAAAAAAAAATTTGCATGTTTTTGATTCAAGATCATGTTCAGCCAGCATGTTACCATATAGTAGTGGGAAAACAGATGTTCTCTATTAATTTCACATTCAGAAAAATGGATTCTCTTTATGCTTTAAAATGAATTTAGATACAGCCTTAAGGGTAACTTTTATGTAACGTAGGGTATCTTATTCACAGTTTGGGAAAGACAGAATAATTATGCTTTGTTTTATAGTTTTATTTAAGAACTAACACAAAACCCTCTAGAACATAAAAGATTCTTCATATTAGCACAAACTATTTTATAAATATTGTCATTCTCTGAGTAAAGTCCACGGACTGAGTAAGTTAATACAATCTTAATCAATTCTTCTTTGTTAATAGTTATTGAAACTATATCCTCAAAATTCTGCACTCATAGTTTATGATTGCATTTGTCAAAACCTCAGTTGTTGCAGCAAACTCCAAATTTTAGTTTCCTGATATAGAGGGAGAATTATGACCCTTTTAAGATCAACAGAGAGAAGCACATTGTTCAAGAAAGCAACTCTTATACTTCATGGCTTAAATTACTGGCAGAGATTCTTTAAGCAGTAACATTTTTAAATTACAGTTTTTTTTGTAAGATTTTCTTCAATAAGCCCAGGTCCAAATTTAAATATATTTCAAATATGGAAATGGGATTTGATAAAAGAAACTGAAGTATAAAGTGAAATCTTACATCTTTCAAAACAAAATACTTTGTAAAAGAGATTATTTTGAAAGCTCAATTAAAAAGTTTTATCCGTAGAATTCTTTCACTTTCAGAATTCTTCAATCTAGACCTAAAACTTCAATTTTGGCCTAAAAATAGAAATATTCATTATGAAAATGTGCGTGTTCTAAGAAATCATTTAGCTATCACCTGTTTGAAGAAACTTTTTTTTAAATTGATATCCACCAAGAGAGTGCAACATGTTCTCAACATGTGACCTCCTCTACTTCTTCTAACAATAAATGACTGAGAATAACTGCCTCTATTGAGCATTAATATTTTCTGCCTCTCCCAGCAGAAACTCTGGACAATCATAAGTATAACTCAAACTATCAAAATGAAAACTATTATCAATTTCACTTATTATTATCTTTAAATGCTGCAAATTTATTTATTTCTTAAGTGTAGATTTAATTATACAGACATTTTCAAGGGATATTAATGAGCTATTTCTGTGCTCTAGAGTTGTACAAAAAGATGTTAACAAAAGGCAACATTCCAAATGAGTAGATTGTAAATGTATGAACAAAAAATGAAGAAAAGAAAAAGAAAGAAACATGCATATTCTTCAAGTATAGAAAGAATGTTCACCATACTGCGAACATTTACAAAAAGTGCAACAATTTTAAGGTTAACTAAACCCAAAAGGCTGACATAGGGTTTGTTGAGAAGAATGTTAACAATCATAGATCAAGGGAGATTGCTCATTCTGTAATATTACATGGCACTCTATTCCCTGTAGACATTTGCAGAAGTCAATACAATCTGTCAGTGGCATGGGTGAGTTTGATTCATTGTTTTTAGTGATGGTGTTAAAATTGCAGCAAACTTGCTTTCCACTAGTTACACCTTACACACTTCATGCAGTTAAGGAAACTGATTAAATTCTTTGTTAGCTAAAAAATCTAAACCTTTCACGCCTACTTTTGTTCCTAGTTTGTTTCTAGAGATATCCTCAACATATAATTTATTTTCTTCTGTTGATTTTTATTTGCTGTTTTTTAATAAAAGATATCATGACATTTTATTAGTTTATTAGAGTTTTTTATTATTTCACTAACCACAAAGCAGTTTCCAAATCATTCACAAATATATATATATATGTATATATATATAAAGGTATTTTTGCTAATAAAAATTCTTTCTTCCCAGTATTTTTAGAAGCTAAATTTATTTACAGAGAACAGATATTTTTCTGTTTTTTTTTGAAATTTTTTTTCTTTTTTTTTATTTTTTAACATAAATATCTAGGAAAATAAAGAATCTCTTATGTAGTTTAATCATATTATGCTATCTTGATCTTTACTGCAGTTTCTGGAGCTAGTGTTAGACACCTAATTCTTTAAAATATATATTTACTAATTCTTCATCTGCTTGCACTTTAATCCTCATTCAAACAGAATCAATTCATGAACTGTATAATAAAATTGCCTGGGCTGCAAATTAAGTTATGAATTTTCCTGGGTAGGGAGGACCATTAATGATAAAATACTGAATAAATCATTATGTGCTTAATCATTCATGAAGCAGAAAAATGGTGTCCAAATGAAACTTTGTTTCCCAAATACACAACCCACTGCTAAACAAGCATCCTAAAAGATGGGAAAATGCGAGGCTGTTTCTCCTGTAACTCTCATCTCACTTGATTGCATTATGTTGTGCTGCCAGATCTTACTAATATATGAAAGATGCTCCAAAAGTAACATCTCCTACGTTATTAAGTTGGCCCAAGAAGTAGGATGTTGGTGATATGATAGTAGAGATTGAATCTTCTCAACAACACTCCATTACATTTTGTTTCTGTATGACACATGGCAGCAGAGGGTGTCTGACATGGGTAAGAAGAAAAGGTGTGTCACTGAATTCCCTTATGCATAAAAAATTGCACCCATTGACATTTATTGATGTTTACTGAATGTTTGTGGAGACCAAACAATGAATGTGAGCATAGTGAGGCAGTGGGTGGTGTGTTTCAGCAGTGGAAACAGGGGGTTATTTCCAGTGGCGCAGATTTTTATAAGCATGGCATGAAGGCTCTCATTCGTTGCTGGTGAAAACAGATAATGCTCATCTCATTAAAAATAATATCACTCTTTTCAGGACTTTATCACCAGGCAATCCTCTTGGCCAATTTTAACGTAGCTCAGTTGAGTACAACTGTGAAACTACACCAATACCTACAAACAATACTGAATGTGATAAATAATAAAACAGACAATATGTTCGGAATCACAGAACCACAGAAACACCAAGGTTGGAAAAGACCTGCAAGATCATCCAGTCCGACCATCCACCTGTCCTAACAGTTCACACAAAACCATACCCCTCAATACAAAATCAAATGATTAAATAAATTGAAAAGATTAAAGCTTTTGCTAAAAGTATTTTTCATTAATGAAGTATTAACACTTGGATATTTTCTAGTAGAAAATACTACAATCTGGAAAAGAGTCATTATACTTTTTTACACTTTTAAATATTCTCACAGATATTCAGATGAAAAAGATGTTTGAACTGACCCTTCAAAATGTTATTCTTATTTAGTATACTGAAAACATGGACTGTGGAATACAACCAGAAAAGAGAGAAGGAATAAAAATTTGACAGAAATGTTCTCTTTTAATTTGATAGATAAAAGTAAAAATAAATGTAAGTATAAAAATAATTTTATAGATTCGGAATTGCTGGGACAAGCATATCAAAAGTCAAAACAATTAGTTAACTAATTGGTTCTATACATAAACAGTAGGATAAAGAAAACAAAGGATTGTAAGTAGGCACTGTATAAATTTCCTACTGAAGTAAAAACTTTCCAAAAGTCTTTTGAATATGTTTTGTCTTTAGGCACAGAAAAAGCTGATCAGACTTAGAAAAATGCAGAGGTACCCAGTGAGCATTTTGCCTCAGTCTTCACAGGTGATCAGGCTTCCCATGTCTGCCAGAACCATGAGCCTCTAGGTAAGAGTGAGGGAAGTGGTTACTGTCCCACAGTAACAGTGGAACAAGGCCAAGTCCTCCTCATGAAACTGAACGTGTATAAGTCCATGAGGCCAGATTATATCCATCCTAGCATTCTGAAGAGATGGCTGATGTGGTTGCCAAGCCACTCTCAAACATATTTGAAAAATCATGGCTGTCTGGTGAAGTCTTTGGTGATTGGAAAAAGAGAAACGTTACTCTCGTTTTTAAGTAAGGGAGAGAGGAAGACCCAGGGATATACAGGCCAGTGAGCCTCACTTCTGTACCTGGGAAGATCATAGAGAAGATCCTCCTAGAAGCTATGTTAAGGCACATATGAGACAAAGAGGTGATTCAAGACAGCCAGCATGGCTTCACCGAGGGCAGATTATGCCTGACTGATCTGGTGGCCTTCTATGATGGAGTGATGGCTTCAGTGGATGGGGGGAAAGGTGGTGGATCTCATCTGCCTGGACTTCTGCAAGAACTTTGGCGTGGTCCCTTACCACATCCTTCTCTCTAAATTGGAGAAGTGGATTTGCAGGAGAAACTGTTTGATGGTTTAGAAGCTGGTTGGCTGGACACAGCCAAAGAGTTGTGATCAATGGTTCTCTGTCAGGGTGGAGGCCAGTCACAATTGGTGTCCCTTAGGGGCTGGTCTTGGGACTGGTTTTCTTTAACATCTTCATCAGCAACATAAATGATGGCACTGAGTGCACCCTCAGCAAGTTTGCAGATGACACCGAGCTGAGCAATGCAGTCGATACATTGGGAGGAAGGGAAGCCATCCAGAAAGACTTGGACAGGCTGGAGAACTGGGCCCACAAAAACATAATGAGGTTCAATAAGGCCAAGTGCAAGGTGCTGCACTTGGGTCAGGGCAATCCCAGCTACTTAAACAAACTGGGGAAAGATCTCCTTGAGAGCAGTCCTGTGGAGAAAGACTTGGGAGTCCTGGTAGACGAGAAGCTGGACATGAGCTAGCTAGTGCGTGCTTGCAGCCTAGAAGATCAACTGTGTTCTGGGCTGTGTTAAAAAAGGGGTGGCCAGAAGGGAGAGGGAGGTGATTGTCCCCCTCTACTCAGCTCTTGTGAGGCCCCATCTGGAGTATTACATTCAGGCCTGAGGGCCCCACAGCAAGAAAGATGTAGAGCTCTTGGAATGAGCCCAGAGGAGGACCATTAAGATGATAAGAGGGCTGGTGCACCTCTCCTATGAAGAAAGGTTGAGGGAACTGGGATTGTTTAGCTTAGAGAAGAGAAGGCTCTGGGGCAACCCCATTGTGGCCTTCCAATACTTGAGCATATAAACAGGAAAGGGAACAGCTGTTTATGAGGGTAGATAGTGATAGGACAAGGGGGAATGGTTTTAAACTGAGACAGGAGAGATTTAGGTTAGATATCATGAGGAATTTTTTCACACAGAGAATGATGAAGCACTGGAACAGGTTGCCCAAGAGATTGTGATTTCCCATCCCTGGAGGCATTCAAGGCAGTGCTGGATGTGACTCTGGGCAGCCTGGTCTAGTGGTTGTTGACCCTGCACATAGCAGGGGGGTTGAAAGTAAATGATCATTGTGGTCCTTTTCAACGCAGGCCATTCTATGATGATCTTTCCTAGATGTGAGGTTGAAAACATCAGCTGATTTTGCCACAACTTCCTTTCATGCTTAACCCTTCCTACTACAAAAAGTAATAAAAAAAATTTGTTGTCCTTCTTCTTCCCATACGTACAAATACAGTAAATAAATAAAAAGAGAAACACTAAAAGAAATAATGCATCATATGGAGTAATAAACATATTTAATTCAAATTCTTACTTATTATTTTTTTTCATCCAGGAAATAATTCTATAATTTGAAGTGCTCCATAAAGTTGGAAGGAAGATGAGGTTTGTTTTACCTTTTTTGTAATTCATCTCAGAAATTAACACTTTGTTATCATCCAAGGTTCCAACATAGAAATGAAAGTATCACATATTTCAAAGTTACTCCAGGTAGATTCTATTATTCTGTGAGCTCTAACTTTAAGATCTCGCCAGAGTGATTATCTTGAAAAATGTACAAAGAAAAAAAGAGAAAAAATATTTCGTAAGAATATTTATTGCTTCAAAAAGCATCTAAAATTACAGGGGACATCAGGGGAAGATCTTAATAATTCAGTACTGGGACTTCACAGGACTTAAAGGGAGTCAATTAGCAAGAAAGCATGCTTGTAATGGGCAGTCAGGCTGAGAGGAGCATAAATAAAACGAAGTAATGATCAATGCCCTAAAGATATATTATGTGTAATCACAGAGGTCATATACTGTACTAGCACAATAGCACAAAGATTAATTATGACTAGAAACTATTTTTCCATATATGCCATCTGTTAAAAAATATTTCAGTACAATTTATTTCAATATATATCTGATGTTGCTTCAGGGAGGGAGACAGAATAATCACTAGGGTGTAGGTTTCTTGTATAAACAAAGAAGAAATTTAGAATCAGATAAAGTGATTAACATACAAGTTGTCTTAGGTATAATTTGCAAGGAAGACTTATGCTTCATAGCTTGTTCTGAGTCATAAAAGAATACCATTTGAAAATAATGCTACATATATGACAACCACTTCCAGCAGAATGTGATAATGGCTGGTATTTTTTTTTTCTTTTTTTTTTTCTAAGCTTGTGATTCTTACCGTTCTCTATGGACTATGTCTACATTTTTTTGTTTATTTCATGAAAGCTTAGATTTTGTCATACAACATTTCCCATTTTGGAGATAACTACAACCAGCAAATTATCATGCTTATGTCCCTGTTATGGGAATCAGCTTTCACAGAATTGTTCTACAGTTGAACATCAGCACAACACAAGCAAGACCAGATATGCTACAGAAATAGTAGCATCATCTCTGTTTGAGACTTTGCATAATTTTATAAAGGGACTTGAAATGTCAATATATTTGTGTCTGTTTTTTTTTTTTCTTTTTTTCCCTAAAAGATTTTTATGTAACTTGTTTTAGATTTATTTGTATTTTTCAGATTAATTTGTATTGTTTGTATCTCATGTTTAGAATTTTTCATTTGATTTTTTTTTAAAAGAAAAATGGTCTCATAAGAATTCTGTAACCAATAAAAATTTCTAGATAAAATTGTTTCTTTGAGCACCCAAGTCATTTTTATGTAATAAGGAAGGCTTAATGACTCATTAACTCCAACTCTACTTCGCTCCTATGCCTCATGAGGGCCCAGAAAACTTTTTGTTTCTGTTTTTTATTTTTTTTTATTTGTCGAACTTTCTGGGATGCTCAATCCCGCCTTTCTAGAAAAATGAATACCAAGTTTCAAGTCTTATAGGGTCAAAGCAGCCTTACATAAGATAGCTGCCAGACAAAATCCCTTGAGTGAAAAGATAATCAAAAGTTAACACTTTCTTTAAATTACTCTGTCTCTAGGTACGCTTGCTTCTTTTCTGTCTGTGTGCCATATTTGCATAATGAGACTAAGTGAATTAATATATGCTATGGCATAATGTATATGTACATTTGTATCAGGTCTATGCCAGATGCAGTCCTGAGACAGAAGCAGAACTTGCAGAAACACGATGAGCAGTCTGCCATACAGATAAGTTTATAAAATGCTGACAGATTTTTCATTCTCTTAACGTTAAGTAGCTAAGTTAGTCTACTGACTAGTTACTCACAATCCACTGCAATGAGTGATGCTTCAGTAAATCAGTTCAGAGGGATAAGCTAGGAGAAACTAGTGGTGATCAACAACAATAACAAACAAACAAAAACAGCAAAAAACTTTCTACAACTTAACTCTGAACAAGTTCACTAGCTGTTCAATCAAATTCCTATTCACCTCTAACGCTTAATTGTTGAGGAGGAAATTTATGACCAACACGGAGCATGGTCAACTGCCTTTTTCTGCAGCAGCTAGCCTACAGGTTAGACAGCTGTAACCTGTATTGGTTACAATCGTATGCCAAGGTTTTGACATTGCAACAATTCAAGAATTAAAAAAAAAAAAAAAAAAAAAAAAAAAAAAAATTCCTCTAAAAAACTATACTTGATCAAATATCAGTATTTTGTTCAATATTCTGTCAGCAACTCTGAATAAAACCAGAAAATAATCAGAGAAAAATACCTCCTACTGACTTAAACTTCATTAACTTTCACTATTGCTTTTTCTGAACTAGTCTATTTAAGAAAAGAATCATAATAGTAACAATAAAAATGCATTGCTCTGTTTTTGCAAAGGTGATCTGTATATTTCAGTGAGAATTAAACCTTCCATTAATGACACTTCATACCTTTGGTAAAACTTATGGCAAAAAAAACCTAACTAATATCACCCTTGGGAAAATCATTTTATTTATTTCAATATGTTAGCCCTCTTTCTTTAAACTGATTCTAGCAAAATATTCTGTCTCAATTGCAGGAGCAATTCTAATTGAAGGTCTGTTCAATTCATTCAACATGGGAAAAGAAAATTAGAAGATATCATCTGTCAAATGTGAACTCTCTGCTGTCAAGTGTCAAGTGACCAACGCTATAATTTGGAAGTCATTGGCTCAACCCAAATCTTTCCCATTCCCTGACGGACAGCAGGAATGCCAAAGCCCACAACTTTATTTTGTGTCAGCTTCCTCCCTCTCTTTGTGACAGGATCAACTCAGTCTGCTCTCCTCACTTCAGGAGAAGGTTGAAAAAAAAAACCAACAGTAAATACAGTGCTATGTATTCTGCAGTGAAGCTTCAGTTGACAGATTATTTCTAACAGCCATCATTCTTTTGGGGGCTCTAAATGTCTGGAGCCTCAGTTTGATAAGCCCTGCAGAAATAAATACAGAGAGAGCAGAAAACGCCTCCCCAAGGAGCTTACTCATAAATATATATGTATTTATATATATATAAAAGAAAAAAAGTAAGCAACTGATACAGTGTTTCTCTAGTCCCTACAGCATTACCGGTAATACCAGGTACTCACTGCAGTAAGCTTAGCTTCGGTCCTACATTCCCAATATACTGCCTTAAGAGCCCGGTTAGCACTAATTGTTCTGCTTGCAACAGTAACACATGAAGCACACCTACGTATGTTTGTAAGGACAATTTTCATTTAATCTCATGAGTACTAATTCTATTTTTAAAAAACAAAGAACCGAACAAAAAATAGTAATAAAGAAATTAATCCAGATACAAAAAAAAATGATGTAGTGAAGTGCCTAATAATTTAAGATGCAGAAACTCTTTAACTTATTCTGTTCAGATTAATTTACCCAAAGAGAATCTTTCATCTTTCTATGCATTTATACATAAGACAGGATTTCTCCGTTGCAATGAAAAGTGAAGCTTATTCAGGAAATCACGTTGATTCTTTTCAAAGTGAGCTTGGGGAGCTCAGTGTCAGTGACTCAAGATACAATAATCAAGAAACAAAATATCTCAAGGGTATTGAAATGTCTGGGGGACCTCAGTATAAAGACATGAGCTTTATGACCCAAAACAGAGAAGGCAGTTGCAGATTTATTGACAAGTAAATCTTTATCCATGTCCAACTGTTTAAACAATTATCTCCAATCTCAAGAACATCAGAAGGGGAAAAACAACCAATCAACCAACCAACCGACCGACCGACCAAATTCCTTCTTACAGTCAGAGTACATGCAAAGATAGCTAGCTAGCTGGATTGTTTCTTAGCAACAATTCACTCAAGGTATTTTATAGAAAGACAAATAAAACAGTATTAATTTTTTCTTTGCCAATGATAGTAAGAGTCAGATAAAAACCAAGTCACAAGTTTGTGAGAAGATTCAACTGACATTAGATACTCCGTGTTTAGAGAACTGGCTATTTACCCAAATATAAAACCTAATCCTCCATTTTTTGTTTTAAGCGAAAGGGAAGTGGCAACCAACTCCTTGCATTTCACTAACATTAAACAGTCAAAAATTAAGTTTAAAATTTTGCAAGCTCAAGTCTAAACCAGTTTTACTATATCAGCTACCAATCTCTCCAGACTTAAGAGAAAATTAGGTTTAAAAGCAACACATTTTGGCCACACGCCTCTTCTTACCTATACCAATGAATAGTGAAAAAAATAGGCAATTTTCAGAACAGAAACAATTACTAAAGAATAATAAAGTCTCGGATAGAAATACATGTGAGATCTCCTCCATGCTCTGTTGTTTCTTTACCTTGAGAGCTTTACCTATGTAATTGCTGATATATTACTATAATATAGAATGTTTCAGGTCCCTTAGAATCAGAGAATCATAGAATCATAAAGGTTGGAAAATTCCACTAAGATTATCTAGTCCAACCTTAGCTCATATCTGGGTTACGGGGAACTTTAATGTCACAATATGTCTCCAACATACATGCACAACTATTAAGAATTTTTGTCTGGAACTACATACAGTCTAATATTTCTTTTCTCTCATTCTTTTTTTACACTTTAAAGAACTTATTGTATATACTGAAACTAATAAATAATTGCTTTGAAAATATGTATATGCTTCTGAAATTTCTCTGTTGGTCCTCAAAAAATATATTATGCTTTTAGACTTTGGTATTAATTCACCTAACTCACTGTTTGTCCTGTTAATTTTCTCATGTATCATTCAGAAGAATATTTTTTCAATTCAGGCCAAATGTTTTCTTGAAGGGTTTTCTTCATGTGTCAATACAGACATGAATATCTAAACAGGCATGATAAAATACTGTTTTGTTTTTGTTTTTGTTTTTGTTTTCCTGCATGGAGCCAAGTAGAAAATACATTGTTATTTCTGTACTTGGAATGAATCTTACAATAAAAAGCCTTCTGTTCCTCAAAAGTGTGAAGACAAGGCCTTTCAATGCTATTTTAGACATAACTTTGAAATGTAAAAATTAACCCACATTCATTTAATTTCAATTGCTGAAGCGCCAAAACTAGATGTGCAATCTTTGTGTTCCCATTATATTCAACAGAAAGAGAAACTGTAACAGATGACAAACTCATAAACTGAAAAAATCCTAAGGGATTTTCTTCTGCAGGAGTATGTCCCCCTTCTTTCCCAGGTGCAGTGCGTAAGACTCAGTTCTTAATGTAGAAACTACTTAATTACCAAAAATGAGGTGTTCTCTCTCCCACCATAAATATTTGAGGTCTTTTCAACCTAAATATGTCACCGTGCCTGGTGCTGCAGTGCTTCACAAGATAATTTTATCAGGATTAATGTTTTCTTTCTAACTTTTTAGTGTTAATAAAACACAGAAGATTTTCTACTACACCTCTAGTTAGCACTATAATGTATATTTTCATCCAAATCTATTAGCCTATTTCCTGTGACATTCCTCATGTATGAAAAAGTTCTTTTATAATATCTTCTTATATTGGCTTATACTTTCACAGTGATTTGCAATTCATCATAGACTCTAAACCTGCAATTAAATATACCACTTATTTTCCTTTCAAATTATTATTTAAAATGAACTATAATTTTTATTACATTTTATTTTATTATTTATAGTATACTCATTGTGTAACATTATACTAGAAATACTTACATGAGATAACACAGGCAAGTCCCTGAGTTGATATGTACTTACTCAGTTTGTTTCTATGCTACATGCATGGAAAATATCTGGAAACATACTGGTAAACTAGAGAGAGAATTAAGTGTTGCAGTATCTTTGGCTTTTTCTGTTCACTTTTCAGAAATATTAATTGCACTAGTGAGAGCCTGATGGATTTCAAATTCATTCAAGCTTGTTTTGTGACAAATACAACTATTTTCAGATGAAAATGAAAGTGCTTTGCAAAAGCTCACCTTTGCAGTGACAGATTGTGGTGATAAAGCCAAACTGACAGAGCTTTTATTGTAAGAGTTCTTCCTCAGGTTTTTATAGAACTTAAACACATCCTCGGCAGTCTCTAGCCTCTCTTCACTGGTCCCACTTTTATTCTTCTTAAGCTTAAGATAATGCTAAACAGTAGAAGCACCCTGTCATAGAACAAAGGTTAATTAACACACCAGATGGGGAGAAAGACCTGCTGAAACGTTCTCCAGATTCTTGGTTAAAGCCCAGGTGCAGAGGTTATTATAAGGCACTGGCAGAGTCCCAGCTGACACTGGACTCACAACACCTACAGCAGAAAATGAATATAGCTGTCAATAGCTGTGCTCTGCCCCATTAGTACATAACATGTTTTTGTGTAGGAGTTAGAGCAGGTAAGTAGACTAGAGGATGATTTGCTATCTCTTCTAAGGATCTTTTACATGTTTTGCATAATTAAATGTACTTACCCTCTATTGTCACTTTATTTTGGTATACATAGATACAATTAATACTAAGTTCATCCATTCTTAGACTGTTAAAATAGCTTAAGTTGACCTGCTGCGGAAAAGTAGGAGTTTATATCATTTTTCACTCACCATTACTCAATTGTAAAATTTAAGAGTATAAAGCTTCATGGCCCTCCGTTCATGAATAATTTCAGTGCAAAAGGAGTTTTATTTGAAAACTATGAATTAACATGCTGTGAACCAAGTTAATAGATTTCATATTTGTTTTCTGTTATACATGACTACAGGGTAGGACTCTCAATGTATGTGTGCCAAAAATCTGCCACCACTCAGATTATTTTAGAGAAGTTTATGTCAGTTATTTGTGAAGGGACTAGCTGAAGCCTTTAGGCCAACCTAGGTAGTGTAAGCTCTCTCTAAACACAACAGAGACAGAAAAGTATCTTCAAGGAAAGATTCACCATACCTGTTGCAAACCACCAAGATTGTACAGGATTGGCAACCCTGAAAATTACCTTCAGTTGGCTATAGAGGGCAGTATACACTGTGGAGGAGATGTCAACAACGAGGTTCCCTGAAAGTAATGCGTCTTAATTATGTTACTAGAAAGTCATAGGTGGGTACTAGTGGTATGACAGTAGAGTCTGAGCCTTCCTGACAAAATTCCATTACCTGTTGTTTCTCTATGATAGATGGCAGCAAAGAGGCAGTCGAACAAAATGGTGTCTGACATGGAAGTGTGTATGGAGCTAAAGTGTACCACTGAATTCCCTCATGCATAAAAAATTGAGCTCATTGACTTTCATTCATGTTAGCTGAACTTTTGTGAAGACTAAACAATGGATGCGAGCACGGTGAAGAAATGGGTACTGGGTTTCAGCAGTGGTGTCAGCGACGTGAAATGTGAGCCCTATTCTGGGTGATCATGCAGATTTTTACGGGTGCATTGTTGGTGAAAATGCTTAATTAATGGTGGTGACTGTTGACAAAGAGTGTTTTGTAGGTGAGAATTTGCTCTGTCAAGTAGTTTTATTGTGTTCTTCCTCTATTTGTTGTAGTTTGAATGGAAATAAATCAGAGGCACTACTTTTGGAGAAACCAATGTAAATTTTAGACTGTTGCAGTAAGGCAAAATGTTTAGAGAAAGCTGCTACCATGTAAAACAAGGCACCCTAGTTCAGTGACTACCACTGAGCTGTATGACAACCATATGTGTAAGTATTTGTCTTGAAGAACAATTCAATAAGTGCCAATAAATATAGTTGTACATTAGGCAGCCTAAAAAATATTAAGAATTTTAGCTGCTATTTAAAATATCATCTAAAGAGCTCCTACAGGAAAGGGAGTTTCAGAGAGTATAATTATAAGAGAAGGGCAATAATTATAAAAGGAAAGAGATTTAGATTAGATATGAGGAAGAAATTCTGTACTGTGAGGGTAATGAGGCACAGTATGCCTGGAGGAGTTGTGGGTGTCCCATTCCTGGAAAGTTGGTTCAGACTTTGAACAAATGTGTCTGGTGAGAGGTGTCTCTGCTCATGACAGGAGAGTGAAACTGGATGATCCTCATCTGACTCTTCCAACACAAATCATTCTATGATTCCATGATTAATAGCAATTTTTGGTTTCTATATTTTAACCAGATTGGAAGAAATTTCATGATTCTGTTTAGGAGCTTGTATAGCACATTGGAATAAGGGAATCTTGAATTGAAAAACGCCTTGGAAAGGAAAATGTTCAGACTTCTGCTACAGTGTAGAAAGCCATTAATGTTATTTCTGATTTGAAATGAATTGAATGGTGTTATAACATCTTTATTCTGTGTTGTCTCTGACTATGCAGGGACTTTTTCCTTCTGTTTTCTGTGATTAAAATATAAATCTGTACATAGCGTGCCATCTTATTGCCCTACTGGAAATAAAAAACTGAGAAAAAGAAGACAGTATTTTTAAAGAAACACTCAAAATCTGTTATTTGAAATGCTTGTTTCAAATAACTTCAAAGAAAATAATATTATTTGTGATAAATGTAAGTATTTCAGGAATCAGCAACATGATCCTTTTTAAAAGCAATGTTGTACATACACTCCACACTCCAATTTTTCCATTTTTTGCAAATGGTGCACTGTGTTTTTCCATAAATTCATTTCTATTCAACTGAAAGTAAATTGAAATAAACCTTGCAAAATAAAAATGCATGCAGTGTGCTTAATTTTACATTGACTGTGAGTTGAAAAGCTGAGAAACCTTACACCGGTAACTCTGAATCAGTGCCCTTTCTTCTTTACTGCTTTCCTTCCTTCCTTCCTTGACTTTTTCCTGGGGGATACTGAGGCACTGTGCTTTTGCTTTCCATTTCTAGTTGTATTAATAAAAGGACAAGTAATAACACATATTTTCAAAGCTTAATGAATTAGAACCATACAGAACATCCCAGATAAATATCAAGCAACTAAAAAATGCTGAAATTGTGACTATTGTAACATCTATTGCAGATAAAAATGCAACAAGCTCAATTCATTAATTCTTCATTCTGTGTATTACTTTGAAAGAGCATTTCCCGCTCACTCTTACTCTCAGTTTTTACTGATTACACAGTGGAAAGTAAAAGTTAACAGTTCAGTATAAGGTATTGCGTTTTTTGAATTCTATTAAATAATTGTGGAAACATGTTAGCAGTAATGTCTATGCAACTTTTCAGCACATTATTTTCTTGCTTACTTCTCCCCTGAGAGTTTTTCCATCAGATTAGATATACTAAAATGATTTCACCAGAAATATCAATAAATTAAGTTCTGATGAAATTAAATTTATTTTACTGCTGGTTACATCCCATGTTGTGTGACAGAATTTTTGGCAATGCTATAATAAATGTCTGACTTTCCTTTTTTCTTCTCAGTCACTTTGTTCATTTATACTGTACGTTTTGTACACAGTATGAAAACCAAGAAGAGATTGCTGAAAATTTAATGTTTCCATAACACTCTTTTTCATTCTCTTTCAAAACAGTTTTGAGGTGAGCTCTGATTATTCAAACAAGTCCTATCTGACTCCTTTCAGAACTTTTCATTTTTTTCTTAATTTCATACCAGGCAGGTCTTGAATTTCACGTGATAATCATGATCTGGATTCCTGTATAAAACATATGACACTGGCATTCTATAATCTCCCACTGTTATCATTAGATGTGTATTCTACATAATCTAGAAAAAAATAATGGAAAACACAAGCACAACCTGAATAAACATTCTCTCAGTCCTTCTATTCCTGTTGCAGGATGTTTTTGAGCTAAAAATAATTGGAGAGTGTATTAGCAATTAGCAAGAATTGTTGCGTATTCTTTCCCTTTTCTGACAAATTTCTGGGCACGTGCTAATGGTCACTAAATGGGTATTTGATCCCACTTGGCCATGTTGTACTTTACCAAGCACCATTAAAACACTTATTAATTGAACACATTGAATCTACTGCCTTTCAGTAGCAATGGTAAATTATATATTTCAGTTAGAAAAGCAGGTCATGATGGCAACATAAAAGACAGAATGAATCACTAACGAATACATCGGATTTCAAACTTCCAAAGTATATCCTATTGGTTACCAGAGACTCAAGAAAACTTTGAAGAGATTTCTTTAAGTGCAGTATCCTGTATCACATTGGCTGGAGTAGCTCCCAGCCTGCTATCCTGCATGCTAAATTGTTCTTTGCAGACAGAAACTTGATAACACCAGCTCCACATAGCTGTAGGGAAAGTTAGCTGATCAATGTGTTTACTTTCTGCTTATATACTTGCTTTTTTTCCCCAACATCTGTGGTCGATGACAAGACTTGTGTCTTGTTTTCCTAAACCACTCAGCTCAGAAATGAAGCGGAGGAGGTAGATTGGTATAAATAAGACAGTCTGGGCTCATTTCAACTGTGAATTAAAATATAACAAGACTGAGGCTGTGACAGTTCTTTTTTTATTATTTTGTAACATTAAGTAACTTACTAAAATTACCTTTTTTTTTTCCACTCATTCTATTTTACAGGCAGAAAATTCTTAAAAAGCTCCATCTACACTACTTGTCTGACAGCTTTGCATGGATAAGTGAATGAATTTCCAATTAAATGAGACTAGATTAATTTGCTTCTGCCATCATCAAAATGAGAAAATTCAATCAATTATTTGAGGTATTTCAGCCTGGTGGCACAAAATAAGAACAAGCTTCTACATAGTAGAGTATTTGTTATCCAATAGGCAGCTAAAGAAGATAATAGCTAATAATGCAGGCTACTAGGAATGGACTCTTCCTTCCATTCCTCCCTGCTTTTTTGGTTTGGAACAGCAGATGAACATGCCTTTGAAGTTGCTTTTGAAAATTGCATGTCTAATTGATCTGCCTGCTTTATACTAGGACATTGAATCTACTATTTTACAGCTCTCCAGATCGTAAGGATCTATCAGCATCTAAATATGGATTTCTACTGTTACAATTTCACTAGAATTCCACTGATAATGTCTTCAAAGAGTCTACAAAACAGGTGCACCAATAAATGTCAGTAAAAGTAGAACTGAAGTACTTTAAGACTAGCAGAGCTTTTCCTCATTTAACTACATCTGTTGTTTTGAGGCACAGGAAATGAGAAACAAACTAGACTTTAGACATGGAATTAAAAACTGTGTAATGCAAATACACAGTCCTTTCTTGATATTTTTTCTTCTGAACTTGGCACATAATATCTATTTTCCTTTGTACTACTCACTGTGTTACTTTTGCACTTTCTTTCTGCTGTGTTTTAGTCCCAGTTAATCAGATTTGCATAAACATGAATTAAACTCTTTCTGTAACCAAACTCATTTTGACTACAAGTGACTGCAAAAACAGTGTGCTTGTGTGCACAAGGTGAGAGGATGAAAATTGCTCACACTTCAGTGGAAGCTAGTGTTTGAGAGGTCTCCTCCAGGAAGGTAATGCAGTCAATATCACACAAAGTCAGCACTCCAAAGATAACTCTGCAACAAAACTGGGTTTAGAGTTCTGATCTGAAAAAGAAAGCTCAATGAATTAAAAGTGAGTGAAGTTGGTAGCAAATTCACAAATTAAAATGCTAATTATAGCTTTTAATATTCAAACTCAGACTTGCTGTGAGATAAATGAATTAAATTGTTTTTTTATTCTGATATGTTCTCAAATGGTTATGTATATATAAAGTCTTGAGGTTAGATGTTAGAACTTAAATTTTATTTACTTTAATGCTCCTTCATACAAAACAGTCATGTAATGGAGTTCTGGAATAAGTGAAGAGTGTCAGGTGCATTTATCTTTTTAGCCAAAGAAAACTGTACAGTTTTAGAATGAGAGCTATAATAAGTACTCGGGAAGAAAGTCATATCTGCTTTTTATGTGAATGTGGAAAAATTCTTCAACAGAGAATAGCGAAGAATTAAAGCTTTTTTTTTTTCAGAAGATTATACATTATTATTGAGTCTCGCTACTTGGGTTTCTCTGTTCTACTCTCTTGCTGAAGACATTTTACTCTCTCACTCTGAATGAAAAGATTTTCATAATTTTTTTCAAAGAAAAAGGTTTTTTTTTAACAATATCTCATTCTACAATGCATAATTTCTATAAGAAATAAAAGTGATCAAACAATTAAAGAGAAAAATTGTCCCATTCTTTGTTTAATTTCAATAAATGTTTGAGTTGACATTAAGGGTATGGCCATTATAAACTAATCATTGCTAGGCATTCATTTTTTGTAGACCTGCAGATTTTAAGAATGAAGAAGAAGGTGGAAAATTAAACTCTTTTCCTGTTTCTAAACAAAAAATCAAGTTTTTTTTTCTCATGTTGCTATGGAAAAAATATGTTTTTTGCAAAAAAAAATTATTTGTATGTGCCTTCAGACAACTGATTCCACTGTCAGCTTAGCCTGTTCTAGTTCCCGGAAAAGACATTTTATTTATCTATGTGGGTGAAGGAGCTATAGCAGAGCTTCTTTTGATAAACAATGTATCAAAAATAACAAAACAAAACAACAAAAAAGCAAGACATTCAGCCAGAAGTACTTAACCTTAGTTATTTTTTTCCATGACTTCAGAAAAATTAATTTAAAGCATTAATCATTGTCTTTGGTGTAGTGAAATGTGAACATTTAAATTAAAAAAGGAAATTTCTATCAATTTCTAATTTTTTATATAATGAATTATAATTTAAAATTTTAGGTGGCTTGAGATCTGGCTGACTTGCAAAGCTCAGAAGGATCAGTGGCACAGAGTCTAGTTGGATGCCTGTAGCAATGTTCCCGAGCAGTCAGTACTGAGTCTGGTCTTATTTATCAGTGACCTGGATGAATGGATAGAGTCCACCCTCAGCAAGTTTGAGGATGATATAAAGCTGGGAGGAATGGCTGATACACCAGAAGGCTGTGCTGCCATTCAGTAAAACCTGGACAGACTGAAGAGTTGGGCAGAGTGGAACCTGATGAAATTGGAAAAGAGGAAGTTTAGTACCCGGGGAGGAATGACCATATGCATCGGAATTGGGGCTGACCTGCTGGAGAGGAGCTCTGGAGAGAAGGACGTGGGTGCCCCAGTGGACAACAGGTTGGCCATCACTCAGCAGTGTTCCCTGGTGGCCAAGAAGGCCAATGGGATCCTGGTGTGCATTAAAAAGATTATGACCAGCTGGTTGAGGGAGGTGATCCTCCCCCTCTGCTCTGCCCTGGTGAGGCCATATCTGGAATATTATATCCATTCCTGTGCTCCTCAGTTCAAAAAAGACAGGGATCTCTCAGAAGGAGTTCAGAGGAGGGCCACAATGATGATAAAGACACTGAAGCATCTGTCATTTGAAGAAAGACTGAGTTATCTATTTCTGTTCAGCCTAGGGAAAAGAATACTGAGGGGGGATCTGATAAATTTTCATAAATAGCTAAAGGGAGGTAAATGGATGAGGCCAAGTTCTTCTCAGTGGTGTGTAGTGATAGAACAAGGAGCAATGATCTAAAACATGAACATAAGCTGTTCCATACAAATGTGTGGAAGAAGTTTTTTACGGTAAGGGTGACAGAACACTGGAACAGGTTGCCTAGGGAGGTTGTGGAGTCTCCTTCTGTGGAGGTATTCAAGACCTCTCTGAAAAAATGCCTACCTGCGAAAAAATTGTAGGGTACCTGCTTTAGAAGGCGGGTTGGACTCGATGATCTCTTGATGTCCCTTCTAACCCCTGAGATCCTGCAATTCTGTGATTATCAACAAATTCTTGATGAAAGTACTGTTTGTGTTAATCACATGAATTGTATCACTTTACTACAGATGACATAGCCTGTCATCTTTGGTCCAAAGGGCATATAATGTCCTTCGGAATAGTTGTTATTCATCAGTATGGCCTTACAGAGAAAATAAGGTTTTTAAATTACTTTTTCAAAGTTACGTACTAAACTGGTAGAATCATGGAATCATACAACTGTGTGAGTTGGACGGGATCTTTAAAACGCATCTTGTCCAACTCACCTGCAATGAACAGGGACATCTACAGCTCGATCAGGTTTCTGAGTCCCGTCCAGCTTGACCTTTAATATCTCCAGTACTGGGGCATCTGCCACATCTCTGTGCAACCTGAGCCAGTCCTTCACTACACTTATAAAAAAAAACGAAACAAAACAAACAAACAAACAAAGAAACAAACAAAAAAACCCAAGAAAATCTAATTCTACTATGCCTTCTAGGTTTGAAATTAAACATTTATTTCTGTTAGTACTTCTATAAAACTACCAGTCATGGTATCAAAGCCACACATAATGTATGATTAATGTTTTAATACTGATTATATGAAATAGGGAAGTATCATTACTTTTATTTTTCAGGTGGAGAACCTTTGTCAAAGAAAACAAAAACTTTTGATGACCCACAGAAATACACTCAATCCTATGAAACTTTAATTCTTACAATAATTAACACATCCTTTCCTCATACTTTTTTTTTAATTTACATAGTCATCCAAGCAATTAATTTTATACATAAGAAAAGCCAGCCTGTCTCTCAAAAGCAGGCAAGAGAAGAAGTACCAAATCTGAATGCTGCAAAAGGAAAGCTTCTCAATTTCTATATTCATAAATTTTGTGAAATTCCAATTTCCTGATTCTGGATACTCAGTTGAGATTCTTGTTTACTTAAGCTTCTACAGAGGACATTATAATATGAAATCCTGTACATTGCATGTACTAGTACATCTTTGGTTGTAGAAGTACTGTCCTTTAAAATTTAGGAACATGAAAAGATTTTCTAATGCGTAGAATGAGATATTTTCCTATTTAAAGATATCTACAAAAGTTGATGACGCTATTTTAAGACATAGTTTCAGCTAGTTCAGATAATGCAACTTCATCAAGCTGATAAGCTAAATTACTGTTTATTTTTTATATTAAACATGCCTGTATGTGGTTTGTGAGAAAACATAGAAAAATACAGAATAAAAAAAAAAAAAATGGTGAAGGAAGTAAAAAATAAAGTTAGAAAAAAGGATTCTAGATTTTTTATGAGCCGACAAAACCCTGAATGTTTTGGGTAAGACCCACTACTTCAAAGCAATGCTTATTTTTCCTGCTTACTTTTCCCCAGGGGTCCAGATTTTCAGCTTCACAGAGGGTTAGGAGACACTTCCTAGGGAAGGAAGAGGAGGCAGGAGCTATCCACACTACAGTTTTTAAGCTCTACTGTGGCTCAGTTGCCAAAGATTGCCCTTGAGGCATACTTTTTTGATTACAGGCATCTCTATTTTCATAAAGAATTAGCACAAGCATGCTACAGAATTTTACATGAGAATCATAAAAATGCAATAGTCTAAGCTAGAAAATTGCAACCAACTCTATTTGACACCTACCTTTAATGATTTCAGCATTTCACTCTGAAAATGCTTTAGAAAGCATAGAAAAGTGTGGTGAATGAATTAAGACACACTTTTTCAAAATGATGCCAAATGACTGTTAGAATTAATTGTTTTTATGAATTGCAGAGACAGAACGCACAACACTGCAACATATTTAATTTAATGAATGTCATTTACTATAACTGGAATAAATCAATATTAATTTTTTTGTTATACAAGGAAGTGTTCAGTGAGAATACATTTTTGGGACTACGTTTGGTGATAAAAAAGAAGGGAAGGAGACAATTCTGCTGTTGATTTTCTTACACTGTTTGACTACTAATTTTATTTTTTTAAGTTTTAAAAATCTCATAGCGCCTGTATCCCTCAGAAAGACTGTCTTCCACTACAAAAATTCTCTGACAGTGAGCATTACAGTGCGCCTAAGTGGATCCTGTATCTATTAGTTTAAAGTACAAAGACAGAACACTATTTCAAATATTTTTCAATTATATTCTTTAGACAATAATGAAAATACTTCAATAGTTTATTTCTAATAATTTTATGAGGAAGAAACATACTCTTAAACTTGTATCAGTAAGGACATGCAAGAGTAACCAGTCCTGTGAACAACACATTTGGAAATCTATTATCCTGTGAAGCAGTATCTGGCAAAGTCTTTTCTCAGGCACTTGAAGTTCTGATGCAAATCTCAGAAGACAAAAAATTCTGATTATTCAGTGTTGACTAATACATTATCACTGTTTACCATAACAGACTTTTGCTTTTCATGAAGACTAACACAAATTATCTAGCCTTTGAAAGCCTGTATTTGGATTTTATATTGAGCTTGTTGTTAACCACAATCAAATATGCAAAATCATATTCTAAATTTATACCTTTTTTTCTCAATGACTGTTATTTTCCCATTAGTCATATTGGTATAATCAAGAATTTGTCAAATTATGTTTTGATTAGCAATTTTTTTTCCTGCTATACTAAATAAGAACACAATGACAATCATCACTGAGAAAAACCTTCTCCCATCTGGGTTTTCATATTATAAAGAACGAATTAGTATTATTAACTGGCTACAGTTTTCCTCACAAACCAAAAGATATTATGAACCACAGTCAGGAAGAATGTATAATGACTGTGCACATTTAAATACAAGTGTACACTTTGCCAGCATCATTTTCTGATTGGTATCATAACTCCACAAACAGTCATCCTGTAGCTGCTGAACATATGGGAGGAACTGGCAGCAATAGTGGCATTTCTTGAAAAAGTTTCCCTATAAAGGAGCAAATTTAGCTTTAAAGATATGGAGTATTTCCATGTTCCTATCTGGCATACTAACAGGAAATAAAGTGGGAGTGAAATTGCAATTTTGAAGTTCTTTCATGTCCTTCTTAATTACTTTTGCTTAGCAAAAAAGAAAATATGATTAATGAGCTACCACAGCAAATAACAGATAAAAAGCAAGCAGAAAGTGCAGGAATATTTCTGACACAAAATAGCTGAATTTCTACTAAATATATTGGAAGTGGAAGGAAAAAGTTTACATTTTTTAATATAAATTTGGAAGGAGATGTTAAGGTTACATTCAGGCTAAAATGTAAGACTACTGAAAGTGTTTCTAATTTTCTTGATGAGATTTGAAACACCATAGGAGCTAATAATAAGGTTTTAATGAGAACTCTGATCACGATAAAATGGAAATATACAGGCAGTTTTCTTCTACAACCCAAAATTGCAGTCTGAACTATAAACTATTATGAAAGGATTCAGTAATGTCAAAATGTTGAAATTTCTTCTTTTACTGAGACTGTTTTTTTTTTTAGACTTTAGGCATTGGCATATCAAAATGTTTTACTCCCACCTGTTCAGTTCATTCACAAGAAAATGTGAATGTTTTGCCTTTTAACCACAGTCCACTGAAATACTGGAGATTTTGCCCACAGATATATGTCTAGTTAAGGTATTTTAACTCATCAACATTCTGTTTTTCTTCAGTCTTCTTTTTAGTCTGATGAAGAATTTTGTACTGGCAGTGTGCATTGCTTATTCTTTCCAAGTCCTATGCTATGATTTATGTGACCCTCTTATCTGGCTCTAATCTGTGTTAGAGATGTAAGAAGTGTATGTGAGTGTCTAGAATCACAGAGTCAAAGAATCGCCAAGGTTGAAAAAGACCTCAGAAATTATCTAGTTGAACCATCAACCCATCACTACCATACCCACTAAAGACATCCCTCTTTGCCACATCCATATGTTTCTTGAATGTCTTTAGGGACGGTGATTCCATTCCATTCCATTCCATTCCTTTCCATTCCATTCCATTCCATTCCGTTCCATTTCCTTCCCATCTCATCCCATCTATATCCAAAGGAAGAATAAAATAACTCTGAGAGAGTTTTTACACAGATGTGGGTCAAGAAATTTGAAACCTCACACTTTTCTCAAGGCAGTTGTACTACTCAGTACACAACTTACACTTGTAAATATGTTTCAAATGTTATGCAGGTCAGAAAATTCCGATTTTGCTATTTCAGAAGGATCAGGTATCAATACATTGTTATTAATGCACTATCAGGAGGCAGATGGCACTCCAGCTGCATTATTTCTGTTTCTAAAGCACGTGAATAGGAGGAATCAAGCATTAACATGCTCATTTCTAACTAAAAAAGCTTTTCAGATGTTTTGTGCAGGTTTTTATGCAACATCATGAAGAAGTCGCTTGAATGCTGTACAAAAAGCACATACAGCTGCCCACAGGAGCTGCGTCTTGTCAACTTAAGGGGGAAAAGGAAAAAAAGAAATGGCAAGATGAGCCAAATGCTTCACAGGGAGAAACCTTTGGGTAACCTGTCTTTGAGCTTAGAGGAAGGCTGTTACCGAGGCAGCCTGGTATCAGCTATGTTTATGCAGAGACTTTATTCTTTTATATCTGTACTGTCACTGGGGCAAATGGACCATAGTTAATGCTTGTGCACACACACCCAACAGACTCGGACAAAGGAACTGATATGTCTGAAGAGTTACCAAAGGAAAGCTGTTTCTTTTTCCCATCTGTGTACTGATGCTTTAACAAGGAAATGAACACATAGTTCAAGCGAGGAGGAGGATTAAAAAGGTAATGGCGTAGGAAAAGAAGAACAGTTATTTTCTTATATGATATGTTAAATTTATAAAGACAGTAAGCTTAAACTGTTGTGTGAGAAGTTTTGCTCTTTGGAATGAGTTTTATGTTCTTTTCAAAAAAAATCTGGTTATTCAGCGTTGACCATATATATTATCATCGTTTACTGCAGCATACTTTTGCATTTCATGCAGACTAACACAAATTATTGAGCTTTCCAAAGCCTGTATTTTGATTTCGTATTGATTTTATATTATATACTGTTATTAATCACAATCAAATATGCAAAGTCATATTACATTCTGGAGGCTATAAGAAAGAAGAAAGACTCTTCAGCAGAATCTGTTGTAATGGGACTAGGGGAAATGGTTTCAAACCAAAAGATGGTAGATTTAGTCTGGATGTAAGGAAAATGTTTTTTACAACAAGGGTGGAACAGGTTGCCCAGAGAGCTGGTGGATGCTCAGGCTGAATGGGGCTCTGAGCAACCTAATCGAGCTGTAGATGTACCTGTTCATTGCAGGGGAGTTGGACTAGATGACCTTTAAAGATTGCTTTCAACTCAATGATTCTGTGATTGCATATTTTGCAAAAATATGATTATTATCAGCAGGAAAAAAAAAAAAAAAGGAATAAATAATACAGAAGAAAAAGAGGGAACTTGAATAAAAGCCAAAATAATATCAAACAATATCAATAATATCAATAATATCCAAATCCAAGTACTCAAGAGCTATGAATTACAAGATCTGAAGTTCATTAGACAGTCCTCTTATAAGGGTAATATTGCATTATACTTTCCCAAGGAGTGTGAGTCTCTTTCATTCCATGGGATGGTTAATACAGGGTTTGTTCAGGTGATGATATATCCCAAGTACCCAGTCTGATATAACAAAATATTGGCATATTATTTTAAAAAAAAAAAAAAAAAGAATTAAATTCAGATCTTATCTGTGATAATTCTGTCCATTGCATTGCTAGGTAAAATGTTGAATTTCTAGAAAAAAGCGAAGAACAAAAGAAAATACATTTAAAACAGAATTTGACATCACAGAGGGTATTAGATACACTCAGGACTGAAAGGCAACCAGCCTGTCATTCTTTTCAATCACTGCAACTCTCATGTTTAATAAATCCCAGGGAGGTTTTTCAGATCTATAGCATTAACTGACCTGATATACTATTAACACTAGCAAATCATTTTAGAAGAACTGAGTAAAACAAATTCTGTATCACAGGAAACAGATCTTGCTGTGAAGGGCAACTTTGAGATTAGAGAGCTGATATTGATAATGCTTCTGTCCATAGTAAAATAATTCTCCTTCCCTCAGCAAAACAAAAATTGTACGTAAAGGAAAAAAAAAAGAGATTTGACTATTCAGTGTACAGTGTGCTGAAATCTATATCAGAAGACAATATTTAAGAAGGAAAGCTAGATACCTATCACCTCAAAATACTGTTACTGAATTTTATTAGCAATAATTAAACGTTTATCATCTAACAGTTCAGTGAAAATATTACTGAGTCTTTACATATTTCTGCTATAATTAATAGCAGTCAGCATGGTCACAAGGCTTTCAGATCATATCTTGGTTATCTATCATTCATTGTGTGGGAAAATCATTGGAGGTGACTTAGTGAGATGTTCTCCTCTTAAGATAAGATAGGGAAACCTCCAGAATACAGTCAGTATGCAAATAATATCTTCTATGATAATTCCCTAAGCAGCATAACCTTGGAATTGACAGCACCAGGGGAGCTTGGTGTGTTGACTCTGAGAGAGACAGCATGAAAGGTAGAGTGGAGTGGATGAGATGCAGCCAGGCTGTGTGATAACCATAGAGAGAATTTAGTGCAACTGATATGATACTATGATAACTTCATAGTTGTTACACTGAGCCAAGAGTTTTCTGTTTTTTTTTTTTTTTTTTTTTTTTTTTGGCTAAATTTCATCCCTGGCTAAACTTTATTCATTAAAAACTCATAAAAATATCAAAACACACCTTGATTCCAAAGTCTGCCTCTAAGATGCTTCCACCACCCCTCACTCTTCATTTTTTAGCCTATACCATTGAATGCAAATGAGAAGAATTTGCACCAATCACAAAAAAAGCTACGCATGACTAGAGTGACTGAATGTAAGAAAATAGTGTGAAATGACTTACATGAGAAGGAATTTTAGGGAAGATACCATTGCAAACAAGGTGGGAAATGTGGCTACCTTCTAGCATCTGTTGACGGGCTGAGCGTATTTTTGACCCATAGGTACCTCTTTGGTAAGATTCGGTTATACCAAGTGCTTTCCTGGGAAGCTTCAGATTCTTGGTACTTGAACATGCTCAATACATATGACATTGTATTTATGTCATGTTTTTGTGATTTTTGGTTTTTGGTATTCCACATCATAAGACCATCTGGGTACCTGCCCAGAAGAGAAGAAGAACTACATCCCCCAGGGGACTTTGCAGTCACAGAGAGGAGATAGAACTCTTGGCAAGGTCACCTGATGTGCTCTTCTTCGTCTCCCTGCTGCTCAACCAGACTGCACATCTCACCTCAGTGCTATGGTCAGGCCTATCCACCTTTCAGACATTCTCTCTCTCATTACACTTGATTTATTAGCTTCATTTCTGATTATATTGTATTATGATGTGTTATCTTGCATCCCAATACTATATTTAGTAAATTAATTTGTTTCTCCTCATATCACTGCCGCTGTTTTTAATTATTTTGGGGTCCCCTGTTCCCTTTTTCTGGAGGCATGGATTTTGTGAAATCCCTCCGCCCTGCTCGTCACAGAACTGGGCTGAACCTGCCCTTAAACCGTTGACATTCTTGGTGGAGAATGCAGGCAGAAGCTGCTTTTTAGCTTTTTAGAACGAATCTCTCTCTGCTCTCGGAGAGGTTCATTGGGAAAGTTTATCTTTTTCCCAGGTGCTCACTGATAACTTGACCTTGAAAGTCCAGCCTGACTGCCAATATTCTGGGATATTTGTAAACTTTGAGCACTGCTATCTTGCTTCTGTAAAGAGAAAAAAAATAATTCCGCTTTCTCTTTTAAACCTGTTTGCAGAGGGAGCTGCAAATTTCACAGAACTTGGGATTTTTAAGCAGGCTCTCAGTCTCTCTTTTGAATCCTTTGTGGAGTTTTTGAATGCTCACCTGATCACATTGTTAATCTCCCTGAAAGTACTGTTCATCATTTCAGTCAGTATTTTTATTTATTGTATTTTGAGGAAGCCTTCCCCAAAACCAGAGAATACTGAATGGCAGGGAGTGTGGAGAGGCTTGGGAGAGACTTTAGAGAGATGGACATCTTTGGTGTCATGGGACTTTACTCCTGAACACCTGAAAGACCCTGAGAGCTTAAACATTTATTTGAGACAGGAATGTTGCATCTCAGGAAGACATGAAGAGGCACAAATGATTTGGAATCTGGCTAATGCTTATCGGGCCTTATTCAATACTATCCCAGAGAGGGAGAGAGTTTGTGAAATTGAGAGACTGTCTCAGAGCTGAAAGGGAGAGTCTCAGGGAGATGGTACAAAATGTGTGAGAGAGTCTCCGAGCTGAAAAGGAGAGTTTCCAGGAGAGAATCCGAGCCGAGAGAATCTCTGGGCTGAGCGAGAGAGTCTCCTAGTTAGAGGAAAGACCTCCAATCCGAGACAGATGCCCTCCCAGTCAAAAGAGTCTCCCTGCAATCCCAAAGAAAGAGTCTCCAGGCTGAAAAGGAGAGTTTCCAGGAGAGACTCCAAGCCGAGAGGGAGAATCTCCAGGTCCAGAGAGAGAGTCTCCTAGTTGAGAAACAGAGTCTCCAAATCCAAAGAGAGTCTCCAAGGCGAGACAGAGAATCTCTGGGCTGAGAAAGAAAGTCTCCAAGATGAAGGGGAAAATCTACAAGCTGAGAGAAGGAATCTACAATCTCAACGAGATGCCTTCGAATCTGAGTGAGTCTCCTTTCAATCCGAACTTGACACCTTCCAATCTGAACGGGACACCCTCCAAACTGAGCAAGGCACCCTCCAATCTGAACTAAATACTCTCATAATTGAATGGAACAGACTCCAAGCTGAGCTAGAGGGTGAGAGCATCGGAACTGACCAACCTGATCAATCACAGGAGGCACCACAATTGATGTCAGTTGCCCCTGTAAGAGGATGGAAAATGAAATGAATCTCAACTCAGTTAGAACAGAAGAAACAGGAGGAAAGAGGTCCAGAGGAGTTCCTCCAAGATCCAGGAGAAATACCCCTGAGTCCAGGGGAGGGGTCCCCAGTAGGACCGCAGTCACCAAAGCCTACGAGGGCAACACAAAGTCCTGAAAGAGTAAGAGGTGAGTAAGATATCATTACCATTGTTGATTGATCTCTGAAAATGAATGAAATTCAAAGTCTGAGAAAAGACTTCTCATGTCATCCAAATGAGCCTATTGTCACCTGGTTACTTTGATGCTGGGACAATGGGGCCAACAGTGCATGGCAAGATAGTAGAGAAGTTTGCCAACTGAGTGGCACTCCTAGGGACTCAGCCATTGACAGAGGCATTGGTACATGCCAGAACCAGTCCTTCACCCTCTGGAAGCGGATGCTGTTAGCAGTAAAAGAAAGAAACCCCTTGAAAGATGATCTGATGCCTGAGAAAAAGAAATGGACTGATATAGAAAAAGGCATCTGTTATTTGAGAGAATATGCTGTGGTGGAAGCACTACATAGCCCCGATTTCATTCCTAATGAGCCAGACCAAGAGCATGATCCTGAGATTCAAGTGTACACCAAACATGTGGCGTACATTCACAAAGACTGCACCAGAGAGGTATGCCAGTACATTTGCAGCAATGTATGGCAGAGGGGAAAGAAGACCCCTTATAAATGAACTGATTAATAAACTTCAAGACTTTGAGTTACATTTAAGCCCTCTGTGAGCTTGTGTTTCAGCCATTGCAAAGGTAGCTGAAAAGCTGAACAGAATGGAGAGCAAACAAGAAGATATCATAGACAAACTGTCTACCGTGCCTAATGCTGATGGATCCATGCTGGTAACAAATGCATCCAATGGAGATCAGAATTCCCAAAACAGCCTACTGGAGGGGCTGATCAACTTGATTTCCTCCCAGCCAGTGTCATCCAATGTCTCAGCTATCAAAAGAAGACGTCCTCCTTCTCGAGCAAGTGACAACAGTAAGACTATGTCACGTTTCGCCTTGTGGCATTACCTACGTGACCATGGAGAAGATATGAAGAAGTGGCATAAACAACCTACTCCTGCACTTCAAGCACAGTAAAAGAATTACAATGCAAATCAACCACCAAGGTGAACTTCTCCAAAAAGGTGATTGCTCCAGTTGCTGCAGACAACAGAGGTAACAAATAGAGGGGCCCTGCCCCCTCTATAGAGGGGGAAAGGGATAATAGAGTGTATTGGACTGTGTGGATTAGATGGCCTGGCATGTCAGAACCACAGAAGTATAAGGCCCTGGTGGACAGTGATGTTCAGTGCACTGTAATGCCCTCAAGTCACCAAGGGACAGAATCAGTTTATATTCATGGGGAGACTGGGGGTAAATCCCTCCATCCCGCTAGTCACGGAACTGGGCCAAACCAGCCCATAAACCATTGACAATTTATGATTTTGAGTTTAGATTTCTAATAGTATCTCTTGCAATTACTCAATATAAAAGCATAAACTGTTTCAGAAAGTTTAAATTCAAACTAACAGAAGTACATTTTTTCCTATGTCCCCACTATATGCAATTTTTTAAAGGTTCAATTTCTGAAATTTCATTTCATTTCCATCTAACTGGAAAAAAAAAATAAATACTAGCATGCAGAAGAAAATGTAAAATTCGCCCAGCCAAATGAAGATAGGATTCAAATAACCTAAGGGATTGAGGTGAATTATGTATGGATCTGACCTCGACCTCTAATTCCTGCTTTCAGAGAACATATCCATTTAAATAGGAAATTAAAACATCTGTTTAAGTGTATACTACTGTCAGCCTATTTACCTGAATAAACACTTAATGAACATCTTTACAAGATCTTAAAATACTGAAAGTCTTTTCTGCATTGTGAGCTGCTCTAGATGAGAAAAAAATTAAAGAGCAAATCACAGAAATTTGGATTGAAAAAGATTTTATCTCATCATCTTCTTTTTTATTTTGCATGACAGAATCAACTCTTCGTTATATATACCTGACAAATGTTTGGTTTAGCGATTTTTATAATCTCTTTGGATTCTGTCTATGCAAGCCGTTCGAATCCTTAATCATCCTTAATATTAGAAAATGTTCTCCTGTGTCTAATTCGAATATTTTTACTACAGTTTAAACACATTACTTCTCTTATATATCCAGAAACAGAGAAAATATTTTTCCTTTATATTTGTATCCAGTTTCCACGTATATCAGAACTTTATTGTGACTTCCTTCGTCTTATTTTGTCCTAAAAATTTGAATATTTTTGGACATCTAAACTTACTGTTTCTTCCTATGTCCTTTTCAGCCTCAGAAGGACAGATTCAGCTACCTTTGAACTACAGCTTTACTTCTCAGTGTTTTACCTGTTTCTTTTGAGACTCACCACAGAAATAATGTATCAGCCTTTGGTGACAGATGAAAAGTGACACTATGGAAAAGCTTGATTTTTTTCTCCTAACTTTTTACGTTAATTTACATCGGATTAGAAAAGCTCAAGTTCACTGAAGGAGAAAAATGGAGCTAGGGACCAGGTTTTAATTTAATAAGTTTTATTCTGAATATCTGAACAGTTTGTGGAATCATCGATTGCTAGTCAGTGGTAGACTTTCTATTAAGTCCACTAAATATTTGAATCAGTTTCTTTGAATTATAAAGCCACATAATTCTCATCATGTCCATAGGTGTTAGAGTCCCAGAATCCATGTTACTGCAGAACTTATCCTTAGTATTTATTAGTTTAGAGAGCACTGATGAAAAACATCAGCTCTTCCTATCAAAAATGTGATTAATTCTCCATTTGCACAACTTTTTAAAAGTATGGCATATACGCATCATCAATATGATTTTTACAGCAGAAGAATGAAAAGTAACAGTCTGCACACAACAGTTGCTGCCAGTTTATCAGAGCACACATTGATTTCAAGTGTTTGATTTTTCATGTCATTAAGAAAGCATGAGATTTGGATGAATAGCCTTTTTCAGGCATCTGACACACTCTAGGAAAACAGTATCTTTTCTTGGACCCAGCTGGTGTGCACAGAACGGATACACCGATTGCCTTAATTAAGTGCTGCAAATTCTAATTTAGTGTCTGCAGAATAAATAAGGTTGTTCAAAAGCAATCTAACTTACAGGTCACCATATTAATAATTGTGGTGTGCTGTCCAATACTACATAGGCTATATTTATCAAGCAATCTTTCTACAGATCCACCACTTCTCCTATGTTTTTCACAAAGCTTACATAATTCTGAACATTAATAAATATATCTTCTGGATGTTTTACTCATGGACTAGCTCAAGAAAGGCAGAGGTATTGGACATAATTAAGCTCATCCAGCAGAGAACACATATATTCTATTCTACTTGGATTTCTAAAACGAAAAACAATTTCATTGCTCTCATAAGTTGTCTTCCAATTATATTCTGTGAAAGATGTAATTTTTGCCATATGGAGTTTGCATTCAGAGATTTGTGCTGTCCAATATTTTGTCTTCTTTATCTCTGAATATAGTAATACTTTCTTTCCCTCCCCTTGTTATATTTTCACATTCATTTGAAACAAGAGTTTTCTATAAGGTAAAGTAATAATGTCCAATTCTGCCTATTTCATACTTTGATTTCTTCATAAAATTAATGACCTAGAAAATTATATGCCTGACTTATCTACACCAATCTATTGTAGTGGTTCCATGCATTGTCAGCGTGATATTGAAGATTTTGTAGGACTCTGTAAGATATGTCTGTGAATAATTTGGTGTGCAGAAGACACACAAATATTGCTGTTGCTTTCCCTAACACAAGAAAAAAAAAAATCAAGACATCAAATGATTATCAATTTCCAATATTCCATCTAAGGTAATAATATTTTATGATTTTTTTTTTCATATAAAGATCATTTCAAAAACTGTGTTTTTTTTAACAGTTTTAAGCAGTTTTTTAAACAGCATTTATTTATTTGTTTGTTTGCTTATTTGGAAGAACAAAAAATACTGTAAGTGTTCGTACTGTGTAAATCATTCAAGAGTTCCAAATTGACAATTTCTGTCTCAAATATATGTCTGGCTTGACATTTGCAAACAGTGTGGCAAGATGTTTGATGTGAGCATTTGGCATCAGAAGAAAACTGTGTTTTGAATAGGTAGCTGATCGCTTGATGGTTTTAAAACTAAAGTACTTTGTGGAAAAAAAAAAAAAACAACCAGGCTACGATTTTACAGATGAATTGTCAAAACTATTACAGAATATTAAGATTCAATACTCGAGAATACTTTTTCTGCTTCTTTCATTTTTGAAATTATCTGATACTCATATTCTTGGGAACAGAAGAAATTGAAAAAAAAATTCTTAATTACTTTTTCTTTCTTATTTATTTTCAAGTCAGACAACGTCAAAAACAGTCAGAGTACTCAGATGTGTTATTGACTAATAGCAGAAAGATATTTCAAATTGCTTTTGCTTATTTCACTGCCTTCTCCACTTGAACTTACAGCAATAATTTTGAAATCTCTTAAATGGATCTAACAAGTAACTCAATGACTTTGACGGGAGTAGGCGCAAGCCATAAAGGAAAATGAGTAAGTGCATTTCAGACCTATAAACACCAAAATAAATACATACATACATACATACATACATACATACATACATACAAAGATGAAGGTTCCGTAGTGCTTGCCTGATTTTTTTATCCGTAAAAATACTAGCAAACATTCATAATTTTCTTTCCTTAAGCCTAATGATATAGGTTCTGTAGACTTCTGCCTATACATATTGTTTTATAATCAGATAATGGAAGATCTGTAGCTTAATAACAACAATCAAATGTGAGTAAAAAGTAAGCTAAGGATTCTTCAGTCTTGTTTATCATAACAACGATAATTTTCAGTATGAATGTGTGATTCTCACCTTTTCTTTTTCCAGGTATCATTTTTCAGTTTACAAAAATTTTGCATTGAATTCAGAATACAGTTTGTGCATACATAATGTTCTCTATACACAAGTTAGGACAAAGAACTAGCTTGCATTCTTTATGTTCAAAATGAGCTGCCTTGAGAAATTTCTCCCAGTTTGAAGGCAGAAAATATTAAACAGTTGAGAAAAAGTTCCCTGAAAGAATTAATTTCCTTGTTATTTAGAAGCAGTACCTTGCTTTGGAAATTTACAATTACCCTAAATTCAATGCCATGCAACCACATCAAAAAACTGATAATATGATGCAGCTATTATTTTGATATAATGCTTACATGCACAGTGATTATAGCATCCTATTAAGCTGTCTCTTAGAAAGCACACTGATTAAAATTGTATATTCTCATTGATAAGGAATGATTACATTTTCTTTCAGTTCTCATACAGGAAGATCAAGAATTTCCAAACCCTACAACATAGGTAGCTATGCATTTACACCAGTGATGAACAGAAGCCTGCATGCTGTGCTAGCAAAACTCTGCATCACTGGAGGTGACGTTCTACCACAGCCACACTGCTGAAATGCACCTCTCATCATCTCACTGTGCTCATATGCACTTTTCAGTCTCCATAAATGCTCAGCAAGTATTAATGAATGTCAGTTAATCATGGGTGCAATTGTAATTTTTATTTTGAATCTTAGAAACCTTACCTACTAAAATTTTTACCTGAATTGATATGTTTCTATGTGTTCAGATTCTTACGAACTTATTTATAAATCATACTTGGTGAGAAAGTCCATTACTAAATGTAGAAACAAGACTTTTGAATTTCACTAATATCAGTGTTGAGGTTCTGTGGTTGACATGATGTATATATAAAATCTTATATATATGTTTATTTATTTAATTCATTCATTCGTTTATAGCTACAAGGTCTTAGGGGGAATCATAGAATCATAGAATCACCAAGGTTGGAAAAGACCTAAAAGATCACCCAGTCCAACTGTTCACCTATTCCCAATAGCTCCTACTAAACCATGTCCCTCAACACAACATCCAGTCTTTCCTTGAACACCCCCAGGCTCGGTGACTCCACCACCTCCCTGGGCAGTCCGTTCCAGTGCCTGACCACCCTTTCTGAAAAGTAATACTTCCTCATGTCCAGCCTGAATCTCCCCTGCCGTAGCTTGAAGCCATTCCCCCTGGTCCTATCACTAATGACACGAGAGAAGAGGCCGACCCCCAGCTCACTACAACCTCCCTTCAGGAAGTTATAGAGAGCAACGAGGTCTCCCCTGAGCCTCCTCTTCTCCAGGCTGAACATTCCCAGCTCCTTCAGCCTCTCCTCATAAGCCCTGTGTTCCAGACCCCTCACCAGCTTTGTTGCCCTCCTTTGAACACGTTCCAGGGCCTCAATATCTTTCTTGCAGTGAGGGGCCCAAAACTGGACACAGTACTCGAGGTGCGGCCTCACTAGTGCTGAATATAGGGGAAATCAATCATCTACAAAAGGATTATTATTTTTATAGATGGACTACAAGCAAATTGGGTCATAAATAATAATTTCACCACTACCTAAATAGAGACATTTAGATACCTAAGGATGCAGAAATATGTTAAGTATTATTTCTGTGATAACGCATGCAAATGACAGTTCTATTGTTTTCCTATCAGGAACAGCTAACAACTACATGTGAAGTAAATGGAATTTTTCCTGTAAATATCATCCAGACTTTATAGAAATTAGCATATAGAAAAGAATTAATGAGAATAACCAGAGCAGAACATACTTTATATGGGAAAAGAATTTGTACTTGGTGAATAAGTGAATCTGTAAGCATGAGTGTGTGTTACTGAGGAAAATCTTTTCAAACTGTTGCTTTTCGTGTGCTGTATTTAGAAATTACTGATACTAATTATATTGTCTCTGCAACTACTAATTAGGGTTGTACTGAGAAACTGAATATTTGAAATCACTGGGATGTGACACATTTCCAGTTCATGACTGCATTTATAACCATGTTGCAGATATTGCTATTATTTGGAAAAGGTATTTCTATCTCTCTCTCTTTTTTTTTTTTTTAAGTTAAACTGTGAACTTACTCTAATTGTTCAATTTTAAAGATTGCTTGAACAGTTACATCATTCTCTTCATTTTGTAATCAAATTCAAAATGAAGTTCGTGTAAATAGTATTTGACATTATCACACTGTATAGGCAATCACTAATAGGAAAATTCAATTTGATGTCATATTTCTTTTTGTTTGCTTGATAAAGAATGATACTGTCTTATTTCCAAATACAAGAAAATCTGATTAAATGAACACATAGGCTTTATATTTGATCAACAGATGAATGACATAAAGGATATAAATGGAAGGAACATCTCCACTCTGTGGTTTATCATTTTGTATTTAAAAAAGGCAGTACACATTTGAGCAAGTGAAGGAACTCAATGTTCCTTCAGAGAAGGCCAAAAATTATTCTTAGATGAACCTTAACACACATACATCTGAGACACATCATGAATTTAGCAAGCAGACTTCATTCTCTCTTCTCAAAATCTTATAATTTTAATTAATGTAAGTCTGAGAGATAATGTGAACTTAATTCTTCTCTCTTCCTCTTTGTAAAAGACAGGTGGAGGTAGGAAGATTTGTTCGACTGAAATCTGATTGTTCTCAAAGAAGGGGTGGAAATTTCAGCAGGGTAAAACCTGCCAGTTTCAGAAAAGTAAATGAGCAGATAATTGCAATCTTCAAGTTTCAAGGTTCAGTTAAACCTTTGAATGAAATGAGCAAAATTCATGTCATTTCTCATAATAGGGAATATCAAAAATACAGAAGCAATGTTTTCTAGTGTTTTTTTGTTTGTTTGTTGGTTGGTTGGTTGATTTTGGTACAAGAAGGAGTTATTCGCAGGATAAACATATCCTTTAATACAGTCTAAGAAAGTTGTAGCTACATCTGTGCTAGTAAGATAAATTGAGTAAATTAAGCAGTGGCACAGACGATATCACCTGTGTTCATTAGTTTCTAGTACAGGCTATGGCATAAGTTTTGTTTATGTCAAAATGAACTTTGGGCAATGCCAAGGAATTACTTGGGAATTATTTGGGAAATTGAATGATGAAGGAATATTTGCAGTTCACAGTACACATAAAACTAGTTCAGTAGTGGATTTCAGTTGTGTGAATGCTACCCAGGCTGTGCCATTTTTCCTCAGAACAACGAAAAGGTGTTTGGCCTATTATATTTGTTTGGATGCAACTCTAGGGCCATGACTGTAGTGAATGACTGCAAATACTTAGACGAGATTAAAAAGTGCATAAATGCTGAAGGATTCCTGTTGCTGGTAAAACAATCTTGTGATTTAAAGCAATTTCAAATGACCGTTCCTTACTGTTTCCAGGCAGAAGAACATGCATTTATCATGAAGGATATGATAGTCAGAAACATCTGGATTCATTCCACGTGTTTAAAAAATTACTTGTTTCCAAGAGTTAACTTAGATCTTAGAAGAGTTTAGTCACACATTCTGTGATTGTAAAAGGATTTGGGTTTACTGATCTTCTTTAATCAGATGCTATCAGTGGATCTGATTTCATCATTACTAAGTCCTAAAAAGTTTCATACTTCTATCTTGTGTAAAAGTACTCTAGAAATAGAAAATATTTCAAACACCACATGTATAAGAGTGAAATATCTCTTCTAAGCTGTAAGTTGCAGGCATCACAACATAAATAAAGGAGGTGCATTCTACTCCTCCTCCTCTACTCCTGTAGAATTAGACTGTGTAGAAATAAAAGGATAGTCAAATATCTGTATAGATAAACCAGAACTACTCAGGGAAGCAGTGGTAATACTGACAGGGCATGAGTTCTCCTGGCATAGTAATCTGTATCATCATTCCTTCATAAACACAACAGACTTAAGTGATTTTCTAGTAAGTCTTCAACAAATGGTCATTCAGTAAATGATACCAAAATGGTTTCCATTTTTTTGATTGTGTAGGAAGAGACTCTGAACTGCCTTTAGATTCTAGTTAGAAATAGATACTAATAAGTTATACTGAAGTTAAACTATTTGAGATAATCTGAGATTCTGAATCTAAAGTCATTTGCAAACTCTTTTAAAGCACAACTGCTACTCTGGCAAATATAAGGAAAGAATGCCTTTTACTTTGAAATACTGAAGACTGGTACATTTTTCTTTGGCTGTGTGCTTTAGTAGAGTTATTTCCAAGAGCCTATTAAACTCCAAGTCCATAACATAGCTGGGGCTTGATGTGGTAAGAGCATTTGTGTATATGCACTAAGCTAATAAACTTTCCTATTTTTATTCAAGATTACTATAGACTCAGACCATAACATCCCTACATAGACTCACAGAATCTATTATATTTTTATTCACAGAATCTATTAAAAAGCATTTTTCTAACTACTTTTGCTGAGGTGAGGCCAAATATAAGTGAGTTAGCCTTGGGAAAAAATATAAATTATATGGAAAAGCTATACAGAAAAATGAATTTAAGCTTTTACAGTGCAGCTTACTGGAAAGATATTTAAACGGAAAAAAAATTGTCATAATCATTTTTCAGTTATACATTGTGCTGTGTGGTAAGAGAAATAAAATAATATTTGAATTTTCTTCTAACATCTTCTTCATGAGTAAATTTACATACTAACTTCAATTGTAATTGAGAATAGTCTATCAAAAATAAAAACAAAAATTAAGATAAAAAATGCACATTAATTACAAGGGAAAGATACTCTAGCTTTAGCCTAGAAAGTGATAAACATTTTGTGAATGACCTTTATTTAAGAAAAGTTTAGTTAATAAAGCTATTATGGAACAGAAATTAATGTTATCATATGTTCAGTGGAATAAAGATCATATTAAGCAGGAAGGAATCCAAAATGGAAATGAATTACATGAAATTTAGGTTAATTGTAGAGATCAGTGACAATAAGATTTGCCATGGACTGAAAAGAATAAGAAACATGCTGCAGAACTAGCCTTCAAAGCACTTACACAGAAATCAAAATTATTAAAAAGATACTGAAGATATTTTGATATATTATTAAGGAGGATTTTTCTTTCTTTCTTATTTACTTTTTGAGGAAAAAATAATGAAAAATGCCCAAGCAAAAATATGAAGGAAAGTTAAAACCTACAGGAAAATTGCAAGAAATTTGCAGTAGATAAATCTCATTTTGTTTTAATAAAAGATTGAACATGCATTTTCAAACAAATAATAAAAGCAACCAAGCAAACAAACAAACAAACAAATGCTTGTGCAAAAACAGAACTGAAGAATTAAAGAATTCTACTGGTCAAAGAAAATAAACTGCATCCATATGACTTTTAAAATAGGATTAATTTAACTGACTTCAGAACTGCAAGCAAAATTCTTATTCTGATTACTTGATAACTACAGAAAGATATAAGAATCATCTTGTCAGCCTAATGTGGTTTCCCTTGCTTGTGTAATTGTATATATTTGGATTTCATTTATGAATATATTTTCTAATATCAAATTTTACAACTCAGTTATTTTTTACAGAGAGAACATGTGAAGTTTATAGTGATGTAATTTTTAATTATCCCCAATTTCACTGAAGTGTATGTGTATGCGACCCAGGATCACCTGTCTTTATTGCTATTACTCTGTGGGCAAAGTTTTTGAGCAGCGATTTTCTTAAGTTACTGAACTAGCTGAACTGCAGTTTATCCACTCATATATCCACAATAGTGTTGCCAAGTATATGTGCATAGTTTGCATAAATATTTATGTTTTTTTCTATTAGTCTTAAAACGTAGAATCTGTTAGAAATCCACAAATTCTAAAATAGTAGAATCTGCAATATTCCCTAGTCTTTAATTGTATTAGGTATAGATGTCATGCATAAAGTCAGATTAGGAATTTCTCTCACTTTTTTGTTAAAATTTATGACGTAAGATCCATACCAAGAGTTAAAGTTTTTTAATTATTAACACTGAGCCTGAAAAAGTTTTAACACCAGACCTAAGGACAAAAATTTGTGAAACACATGAAGAATCTCCACAATGGTTTTGGTTGCCTACTGGAAACGTATAGAATGATCCCACTTTAAAACCATAAGCTGATAAATATACTGCAGTTCTGTAAATCTACCCAAGGCATTCATTCATGTTGTTTTTTGTTGTTGTTGTTGTATGTTTGTTTTGTTGTTGTTGTTGTTTTTTCTTCCCAGAGTTAGAGCATAATTTAGGCCACAATTACTTACTACTGAACTGAAAATCCATGTAATAAATTTTTTTCTTCTTCATTATCTTCTATTGGGTCCAAGTTTTCCACAACATAAGAGAAGATGTAGTTTTATAAAATATAAGTTGTATATCAAAAAAGGGAGAAAGATATGAAGCATAAGTCCAAACTGCAGTGCATTATAAGCCCTCTAAATAGCATGTCTGTACATCCCAAATTTCAGGAGCTGTATGAAAATTTCATACTATGGCTAATCTATCTTTGAGACTGTTCAGAAATTTCTCTAACAAATACTTTAGTGGACCAGTGACGTCAGAGGAATGAGGAATCATGAAAATTTGTAGGTGAAAGTTATGGATTCCGAGACCTTTTTCTTTTTCATAGTCTCTCTTTCTCTGTCATAAATTACAACACCATTTAATCATCTTGGTCCTCTTCATTTTGTATAGTTGTGAGAAGTTACATTTATCAATAGACAGATCAACTGATGCTTGGAATGGGCTTCCAGAGTATGAGAAATAGCTTTATGATATTTTAGAATTAAGAATATGTTGCAGTTTTTCGAATGGCTGATATTTTTCAAGTTTTAATCTCAGTGATTCCTCACCTTTTTTTAAATTCCGAGTGTACATTTTCCTCTCTGCTAAGTTAGAGAAATCACTCTTTTGTTTGTTTTGTTCGGTCTTTGCTATTCTGTATTAATTCTGTATGCACTCTCACCATCCAGGTAATTATGTAGTGCAATCAGGGGACCTTGAGAGGATCATTGCTATAGGAAATAAAATAGTTTCTTTCCTGTTAATGACAATTACCCTTCACTGGAGATGTTTACAATTGCAGAGGTTAATGGTCACTTCCCTACACCTTTTACTGCTTTAACATTTTTGTGCAATGACAATCACATTCTTTTAACCTATTTCTATATTGTTGTTCTATACATTGCTATTGTTATTTTAAATAAAGACTTATGATTTATAGAAGCGCAGTAGGGTCATATTCCAGTCCCAAAATACTTGATTTTATTTGCAGTGAAGAGAGTCTAATTTTTGTGGCAATGTGGATTTATGCTAGTGTTTCTAGAACAGGAGAATTGAAAATTCTGTTTGCTTCTTTCAGAAATTTTATTGGCCATACGTACATTTTGTTCTTGGAAATAAATAAGTGCTCTAGTCATAACAAAGATGCAAGACAAACCAACCTGAATACTCACAGATATGCTATTTTACTTATTTTTACATTACAGTGCCATGTAGGCGCATGCATACCATTGACTGGCAATGAAAAATAAACTACATAGTAGATGTGTCTAATTCAGTCCAGTAACCATATCCTAAGTACTTGCAACCTCAGCAGTCCCTCCAGGTAGATGAGCTGCACAAGTTTCTGGCTAATAGTGTGACAAAATTAAACTTCTCTCCTGAGGATCACTATTCATGCATCCAGGTAATCTCTCTGATGATATCTGCATTTAAACTCAGAATTTTTAGGGAAAACACTAAGAGATATAGGCTTTGTCTTTTTTCATTTGTTTGTTTGTTTGTTTGTTTTGTTGACAATTTGGCAATAAATTCAATAGGTATGTTGTGAAGAAACTGTCTATATTATGTCAACTTTCAACCCATCTGTGGACCGTGTGCCTGCCTTCCTCTTCTGTTTAGTGTTCTGTTCAACTCAGTCTTGCTAGGGAGCTAAGATAATCTCTTTGCATCATGGACATTAGTATGGTATGAGGACCACTTATCCATGAGAACAAGCAGATAAAAATGAGAAAAAATGTATACTGAAACTAGTTCTTCTACAGCTACAAAAAGTTACTACCAGGGAGTGAAAAAGAAAAAGCTCAGAGAGGTCTGAAGAGTAATTTAAGAAATTTCTGAGTGTAGAAAAATTGGATTTTATTAAGCCTGCATTGGGAAACACTGGCATAAAATTTATAAAGAGAAGAAATGGCAAAGGAGGACACTTTCAGAATTTAGAAAACAGAATATAATCTCTATTCAGTCATAATAAGTAATCCTATATGTTTCTAATTTTTATTTTTTATAAATCTTTAAAGGAACAGAATATGCATTGAACTTACAAACTGGCCTAGAATTAAGTCTTATGATCAGATTTAACATTTTCCTCTGTAATTTTTCTTGAAGTATGACTGATATTTTGTTCTGAATATCTATTGGCCATCTAGTGCATTCCCAGTACATACATACACTGCCTAGTAGGCTCAGTACAGTATACCACTGTAGTAGTTAGTATTATGAATGTGTGAAGACAGAATACACTGTTTGTTAATTGATGATTGTACAAAGTGTATATTAATGTGTTAGGATGTAATAGTAACAATATCTTAAGTTTCAGGAGGTCAGCATACCTTCAGTAGTACTCAATAAATAGATTTGCACGCCATAGCTTCTCCTGATGCTTCTGTCCCTTTCTTGGGTAGTTAAAAACTTGTGTTACTCCTAGTTTAAAAGGGACTTAACACATTATAACATGGGAGATTTTAGATATGTCTTTGTACCCAGCCTTTTCTCCTGTCAGCCTTGTAGTGTTGAGCACCTTGAGTCTTTGCTGAGAAATTGATGTTAATGCCCAAGGCAGAGAAAGTCCATACATCTAACAGGCTGTTTTGTTCCTGCTTCAAAAGCTGACTGATTCTAGATCTCAACTGCTTTACCGGAACAATATTCACAACACACTGAACTACTACTCCTCTCTTGCACTTTCTTAATAGTTCACTAGCCCAGGCTTTGCTTTCTTTCCAAGTGTGGATCCTCTTTACTAACGTTTCTGTTCCTTTTTTTTTTAAATCTTTTTTTTTTTTTTTTTTCAAAGAAGATGATATTACATATTTTAGAAAAAAAACTTGGCAAGAAACATGGGACAGCAATGCATTCCTAACATAAACTTGTTAAATGTCACAACAGTAACATGGAGATGCTTTGCAAAAGTATTCTACAGGATAAATATGTGTTGGGGAGGTGAACAAATGAGCTGTGTAGCACACTGAATTATCTTTCTTGAGTTGAGAGTTTATGAAAGATTTTATAAGTCACAGAAAACGTAGAGATTGTGTTTCGTAACCAAGGCTTAAAATACACATTAGAAATAATTTTCTTCCAACCTCACAGTGCACATGAGCACATAAGGTTTATTTATTCTGTCACTCTGACAGGAAAGAAAAAGTCAGGATGATATCATAGGACTTGTGAACTATCTTGTTTTTCCTTAGGCTATTAGGATACTTGAATTAATGACAAATTGGCATATATACTTGTTTACTGTCTAGATAAAGGCAACAAAATGTTCAGAAAGAGTAATCCTGTTTCTTTCATGAATACACTGTATTTTCAGATCTTGACCACAAATAATCTACTTCCAAAAGCACATAGCACCATGTCTATGTCCCTTATTACCACATAAATTCCACGTATTACCACACACTCAGTTGGAAACTGGGGCCCAGGAGGAAGGAGGAGAATGGGTCAGGTTTGGGTTAGCTGTGTGGATGGTTCCACATTCAGAGTTTTCAATTCTATGATCTTGAATGCACCTTCGACAGATGGGGCATGTTGACATCAGATGGAGTGTAATGATCAGATAGGGCTATAATGGTTTGGGCAGCAGTCTGGCTGGAGTTATTGGCAGAGCTTTAAACTAGATTTGATGGGAAAATGGGATGTACTTCTCAGTGACAGAAGAACTAGGGAACACTATCACTATAGGAAGCATCAGGGAAAAAAGTTCACTCTTATCTCACAGGAATTAGGGAGGGCCAACTGAAGTGCCACTAGTACAAAGCATGTGAAACAAGCAGGAGTTAGAAGACAATTAGAAAACTATGACCTAATATCATGGAAATGTGGTGGGATGAATCACATAGCTTGAACAATGCAATTGAGGGCTACAAAGTTTTTAGAAGAGACAGGCAGAGAAGGAGGGGCAAAGGAGCTGCCTTCTAAAGTAAGAAATGGATAGATTATGACAAGAAACAGTTATGAGCAGGTTAGAAGCTTGTAGGTAAAAATTAGGGACCAGACCAATCCCACCACATCTGGTGGTTGGAATCTCTTGCAGACCACCTGATCAAGGATAGTCTTTTGATGAGGCCTTCTTGCTTCAGCTGCAAGAAACATTGCATGCTTAGGCTTTCAGCATGAGGAGAAACTGCCACCACCTTCTTATCAGCTGGGAAAGCAACATAACTGACTGTAAGTAATCCTGGAGACTCCTGAAGTGTTTTGAGGATATCTTCTTGGTCTAGGTATTAGACAAACCAAGCAGAGAAGATGCATTACTGGACCTGTTGCTCACCAATGCTTATAAACTCATTAAAATTTTAAGACTGAAGGCAGTCTGAGCTGTAGTGTGATTACTACAGTTCACACCCTGGTTTAGTTCGTGATCTCTAGGAATATGGGCCTGGTAAAGAGCAAAGTAAGGATGCTGAACTTCAGAAGAGGAAACTTCCATCTGACCCCAGGGGTCTATCTTGATATTGGTGCTCTTCAACATCATTCTCAATGACCTAGATGAAGAGTACACCTCAGGATGTTTGTAGACAGCGCTAAGCTGAGTGCTGCAATTGATATGAAAAAAATAGTATTGTGTTTCCTATTGAACAAGAGATAAGAGAAAACTTAGGTTCCCACTTTAGAAAAGAGAATCTTCACAATGTATTAAAAATAGAACTAAGTATCTTTGATTTTCTTTTCATGTGAATCTTTAATAATGTGCTGAATTATTACATGACATTATTTTGTTGGACCTGTAAATTTCGTATGTAATAGTCAAATAGAATTATTCAAAGATATATTTTAAATTATAAATTAATCTCAATCCTTAATCAAATTTTCTACTGGTCTATTCTATATACAGAGTAAAGCAAAACACATTTCAAGATGATTTTTCCCCCCTTGGTTACAATTTCAGTCTTTTGCTATATTTCATTTGGAATATTACAGAGTGTTTACATAGTTGAAGATATAGAGATTGAAGGTATATAAAGAATAATTTGTAAAGATGGAAGTAAAATAGTCATGAAGAAATAGGGCAAGTAGAGATTTATTTCCAAGCACTGAGCTGCACTAGCAGCTCACAGATGGATTACACTTTTCAGGTCAAAGGTTCCAGTATTCATCTACATTTAAACACATATTTATTTATGTAATTAAAAAAAAAATAAAAATTCATAGTGACTATCACAGAATCACAGAATTGTAGGGGTTGGAAGGGACCTCCAGAGATCATCGAGTCCAACACCCCTGCCAAAGCAGGTTCCCTACACCAGGTCGCACAGGTAGGCATCCAGGCAGCTCTTGAACATCTCCAGAGAAGGAGACTCCACCACCTCCCTGGGCAGCCTGTTCCAGTGCTCCGTCACCTCACTGTAAAGAAGTTCTTGCTCACATTTGTGCAGAACTTCCTATGCTGCAGTTTCCAGCCATTTCCCCTTGTCCTGTCTCCACTCACCACTGAAAAGAGTCTGGCCTCGCCATTCTGCCCCCCACACCTTAGATATTTATAGACCTGGATCAGGTCTCCTCTCAGTCGTCTTTTCTCAAGGCTGAACAGACCCAGTTCACTCAGCCTTTCTTCATAAGAGAGATGCTCCAGGCCCTTCACTATCTATTATAATACGGTTGCTCTAAATTTTCATGTCAAGGTTCTCCCTGGAAAATCCACTTCAAGATAAGGCAAAAATGTTAAATAAAGAAATTTGAATATACTTTAAAAATGCATTTAATTAATATTAGAAATACCATCTAGCTACAAAAAATAAATATACCCAAATATTTGTGAGTGTCACAGAGTTTAATAAGAAGATTGGTCCAGGATGTAAATCAATAGCCAATGTCTTTAAAGGTAATCCTAGGCTACTTTCACAGCAAAATAACACTTGTCATCTCAATGGGATTTAATACCTGACATAGGCATCTGGTGTCATCTGGCATCAACTGCCAGGTATCTGAAATATTCCGATAGGCCCCTACATAACACTCATGATTGTTCAAGACTACTCATGATGGAAGGATGACATCAGTTTTCTGGTTTATACTGGACAAAATCACCCCCTGTCTCTAATATCAAAAATGACACTACCCGTGTAAGTAGGCTGGGGCTCTTCAGCTTAGAGAAGGCTATGGAGTGATGCCATAGTGGGTATCCAGTACCTGATGTAGGCCTGTAGGAAAGGTGAGGAGGGACTTTTTCAAGGGCATGTATTGACAACATGAGTGGAAGTGGTTTTAAACTGGAAGAGGGAAGATTTAGACTAGATATTAGGAAGACATTCTTTGCTGTGAGGGATGAGACAGTGAAACAGGTTGCTCACTGAGGCTGTGGATGCCCCCTCCTTGGTAGCATTCAAGGCCAGACAGGGTCTTTGAGCAACCTGATCTAGAGGAGGTGTCCCTGCTTATAGCAGGGGGGTTGGAACTAGATGATCTTAAAAGTCCCTTCCAACCTAAACTATTCTGTGATTGTATGAAGTAAATTAATGGACTTATTAAAGCCATATTTTTGTCTTTAATAAAATAAATAAAGCTATATAAAGCCAAATTGTCTTCCATTTTTGAAATGCAACTAGTAGCACTTGGCAATCTATCACTGATAGTCACTGATAGGAAACTCTGAGAGGAAATTATAATAAAACAATCAGTTTTTTTTTTTTGGGGGGGGGGGGATATGTGGCTTTTAACAATTAATGTATTAAGGATTTACATAAGACTAAATATCATTCTGTACTGGTTTATTTGCATCTCCTTGTTCGCAGCGTTGCAGTTTTGCAGACTGGGATTGAGCATCTTGTTAACACATTGATCTGAAGTGCAGATAAACAAATAATCCCCCCCCCCCCATGTCCTCTTTTTCGGGGGGGCGGCCGGGGGAGGAATTTTGTATTTTAGAACTTGTTGAAAAAGAACACCAAAAAGTGCCTGGGTAATCAAGACAGCATCCAAAAATAAGACCTCAGTTTGCACAGATCCTTTTGTAACCTCTTAGTACTTCACATCTACAAAAAATTATCAAACAACCTATGGGATAATCATAAATATGTGAGAAGAATTTGTTTTTCTATATGGGAGGTTCTTCATGTTTCCACTTAGGTACAGGGATTAGCAGTAACTATAGTAACATTACCATTTGAGAATGAATTTGCTTTCAGAATAACTGCTGGGTATTTCTGCACAAACTGCTGAACTGCATCTTCCAAACTAATTATGGGACTGTTCTGAATTTAAATCTCATCACAAGGAAAAAAGAAATATAATGCTTAAAACAAGAGGAAAAATGAAGATTTATGTTAACATAATTCTTCCAAATGCACAAAGAGGTTTCTATCAAGAGCTTGCTCTCTTGTGCCATCTGTTCATCATTCTGCTTCTCCATTGAATGAGGTTGCAAATGCAATTTTCATTTCAATGTGTTTTCTGATTCTATAGGAAGTGAATAAAGGGCTATACTGTTTATGAGGAAAGAAAAAACTAAGAACAAAGAAGTACTTTGGGAATTGAGAAAGAAAGAAAGATAATGCTAAAAATAATCACAGAAATATTTATCCTTTTTTTTTTTTTTTTTTTTTTTAACAATTGGGTTTTTTAAAAAAAAAAATAAAAAAAAATAATTTTTTTTGAAATTTTAAAATAAAAAAAAATATAATAAAAAAAAAAATAACATAAATTTTTTTCTTTTTTTTTTTTTTTTTTTTTTTTAAGCAATGGGGTTGTGAAATGCAATTTATCAAATAGGAAGTTTTAGCTAGAAACTCTGATAGAAATCAGAGTGATAGAAGTAGACAATGAGCTGAGAAGATAAAATTATTTATAGCTTACCTTTGCAGTAAATTTAGCCACTACTGTGGAAAACTGGTGGAATTTTAAGAAAAATCTTTGCTAATGTTTGTTAGAAGATAATAGGAAACTTCCACTGTTGTTTGTTTAACTTTTTGTGTTTTAAAAAACAATAGTTCAAGCTATTACAGGCAGATTTAGTGAGACACTTTTTTTTTTTTTTTTAGAAAAAAATCTTTTCTAGATTACATATTTGTGTATATGTGTATATATGTGTTGGGGGTTGGACTCGAGGATCTCTGGAGGTCCCTTCCAACCCCTACAATTCTGTGATTCTGTGTGTATATTTAAGGTATCCAAAGGTAAGCAAATTTTCTTAAGCCCTTTTTCTGCAACAGACTCCACTAGTTTGTTTCATGCTCACTGCTTCCATCATATTGTTGACCTCAGAGTTTTGTGATATGTGAACTGCTAAATCTCTAGAGCTACAATGCTACTCTATTGTGAAGTGTACTTGATGAAGTTTCAGGTTTCTACTCTTCCAGCTATTTACTAACTTACCAAATGCAAAATAAATTATAAAATAAAACAATAGTGATTTGATATATCAAGTCCGTGCTAACTCTAGAACTGGGGAAGAAAACAGTTAACCACTATGAATCTGAAGTGGAAATGCACTAGGGTATTTTTGCCGTACTGTGAGATAAGTTTTAACATAAAGCTATCCGTGAAGTGAAAAACATTACATTGATTGTCTCCAAAATAAAAACAATTTTTTATTATCTAAGAGTTTCTTTTTTGAAAGCACAGATGGTGTCAACATGCTTCAGTAGCCATCTTTCAGCATCTGAGAACAGACTGAAATTGCAAAGTAGTGGAATCGACCACTATTTCAGTAAGATAAATACCAAAAGAGTTTTTTTCTTTTGTTTGTTTTTGTTTAAGAAAGTCTTAAAATAAAAGTAATTCTGACATGTTGAGAAGTTTCAATTTTTCCAACAGTTCTTGACCAAAAAATAACTACTCAAAGCCTCAGTTTAAAATAGTTTTCCTACCCCTGAATATACTTTCAACTTTCAAGTTACACTACTCTAATCATGCATCGTACTGAATACTCCTTCCCTCCCAGCAGTAGGGTTCTTCCTAATGATGCCTGTAAGACAAAGAAGGAACAGATGTTGTAACTGCATATAATAGAACCAGACATGGATCTTACTTGAGAACAGAGAGGTTTAATGAAGTCTTACAGACATCAAGAAAATAATTCTTTGAGACTATGTTTTAGTATAGCATCCGGTGGCACTATAGTGCTATGAAGGTCTAAAAGAACAAATCATAGAATCACAGAATCACAGAATTGTAGGGCTTGGAAGGGACCTCCAGAGATCATCGAGTCCAACACCCCTGCCAAAGCAGGTTCCCTACACCAGGTCGCACAGGTAGGCATCCAGGCAGCTCTTGAACATCTCCAGAGAAGGAGACTCCACCACCTCCCTGGGCAGCCTGTTCCAGTGCTCCGTCACCCTCACCGTAAAGAAGTTCTTGCTCACATTTGTGCAGAACTTCCTATGAAATCCTACAAAGGAACTGTGTGAGCTATTAATTTCCAAGATGATATTATCAAGGCCAAATTTTTTAATTGTTTTAAGCTGGAAAATAAATAAAGATAGAAAGAAAGAAAGAAAGAAAGAAAGAAAGAAAGAAAGAAAGAAAGA
>NW_024884364.1:63959339-64072876 GCF_019232065.1 Centrocercus urophasianus | reverse complement strand
AGAAAGAAAGAAAGAAAGAAAGAAAGAAAGAAAGAAAGAAAGAAAGAAAGAAAGAAAGGACATTACCTTGCAAAATACATAGGTATATTGTCATTTTTCCCCTTTTCATTACATCACTATTGAACGTTAATAACCATGCTTCTTTTTATTTATTTCCTATGCGCTGTTTTGCCTAGATTAGTGCAAAAGTGAACTGAACAGGACATTTTTAGGGAGTTGGTATTGGTCACCTTCTTCACCTGCATGCCTATGTTTCCAGGGAACATGAAAATGCATCAAAGCAATAATTGTCAGTGGTGACTTCTCTCTGATGTGGCAGCTGGGCTAAGCAGGAAAAGGGATACAAGACAAAGCTACAAGGTCCCTCACAATGTAACTGGCTTTTTTTTTTTTTTTTCTGTTCTCTGTTCAGTGTATAACAATTAAATACTTTTATTTTGTTAGTTTTATGTTACAAGAATAAATCTATATCATTCTTATTTTCTATGACTACTTGATTCTATGACTTCTTTTTTTTCCCCATTATACATGGATGTATATGTGCAAATATGCACACAAAAAATCTACCAGAAAAGTCCTATTAATATCTCCACTGAACTACTAAAAACCAGTACAGCCACCACTGAACAGACTACTTCACAAACTTAGCTCCACAACATCGATTACAGTGTGTAAAGACACTTAATCTTGCACACTCACTTTTGCATTTCAAGACCAAATATTCAGCCAGAAAATCCTGCATCCATTCCAAACGTTTTCTTTTTCTCTTCTCATGTACCTGCAGAACATGAACTTTACTTGTGTAATTCCCTTTGCAGAACTGTATCTATTACCAATACTTTCCTTTGGTCCATAAACAAGAGTATGCAGAAAAGTTCACACAAACAATAAAATCATAAAACTTCTGCACAAGGTAAAGAACATATGCAAGTACTGCTTTTATGCCCAACATTTGTGCCTCACCTAAATTGCTTGCTCTTGGAGGAACCACAAAGATCCTACTGTGATGACTTATTGAGTGACTACTGACTTTTAGGGTACTAATTTAAACTTGGAACTCAAAGCAGAATTTGTTTATAGCTCTTAACTCTTATTAACTGAAAGTTCCTAAAAAGTCACCACTTGTCAGAAAGAAAATTATTTTTAGCAGTGTTTGTAAAATGTTAAAGTTTTAAAGAGAAATACGTCAAAATTGCCCAGACACAAAATCAACATAAACAGAACAACATGGGACAAAACTCCCCTACTTCTCTCTTCCATTGTTATATACCACTTTCCCTTCACCTGCTGTGGCAATTTGTATTCTTCACAGCAGCAGAGAACAAATGGCTGAAGGATATTTTGTCGAGAATATGAATATCGATATTGTCATTCATGGTAATCACACCAGTGACAAGACTACAATATGAATTATAACATCTTCAAAAAGTTTGTGAGTGAAATATACTCACATATAATTAAAAATAAAGCTTGTGGAACTTGTTTTCTCTCTTCCTGTTGGTTTTAAAAAGCTAAGAACTTGAGTGAGCTCAAGAGGAAATACACCAATTTACAGCTGGACTTAACATTAGAAGAATTAAGGATATTATTCAGTCTCTTCATAGGGAGAGTTTTATTTCTTTTCATAGACCTGGTAAATATGATATGTTTACCGCATGGATCTATCATTTTTTTCTTTCTGAAAGCTTTTTCTGAAAGCTTTTACATTTTACCGTCAAGATCCTTTTCAAAGACATTGAGCTTTTTTGAAAGCATAGCAAATTATATTTGTCCTTATATTTTCTTTTCGTAAAAAGAAACTATTTCTTTGTTTAACCCAGAAAAATCAAGTGTAAATGCCTATGATGCTACTGAAATAGCAAAGAACAGGAAATGGTTGGCTTAAATTGCAATACAAGAAATTTGTATTAGACAGAAAGGAGAAAACTCTGTGTTACTTTGTAAAGTCAGGGAGTAGAAATGTATCTGTAAGGACATCTGATGTGTAATTAATTTTGACCATCTAGTCTCTCAAATGACCTTTTTTTCCCATTAATTCTCATAAACAAGAAAAAGAAAGCATAACCTCTCTGAAGAACAGAGACTGAAAAGAAGGCAGAAGAACAGCCTTTGGAATCCACATAAAAACGTAATAAATTAATCAAATCATCTACTTAAGTACTAATTTAGTAAAGATCATTTGAACAATCTTGAGCATACTGTATGCTTAGGTTCATATGTAGTTCAATCCTGATCTTTTTAACATCGTTGTAAACAGATACAAAAAAAAAGAAATGTAGAGATTGTGTTCTTGGTTAGTGTGATAGGAAGAAAAGCTTGAAAATAGAAGTGTAAGGACTTGATACAGACTTAATTTTCTTCACTGGTACTATTTATACAGTTCAAGTTAGGTTGAAGATTGTACATAATATTTCAATTACTACTGAATATCAAACATGATTCTAATGCGTTAAGGCATATTTAAATATAGAAAGAATCTGCATGGTTGAAATTGCATGCATAAATTTTGTTGTATGAGTAAGTTTTTGGTTCTGTTTTTGTTTTGATATTAAGACAATGAAATTGTTTGTTTTTGCAGAAGGAAAAAAAAAAAAAAAAAAAACAAGTCAAAGCTTGTGAGACATCTAAAATCTATTTTTTTTTTTCCAACAGCAGAAGCAAATTCATAGATTAAATTGGCATCTGACTGTTTCTATAGCACTATATGTAATCCCAGTTTAATGTGTTGCTAGACTCCAATTCGCTAGGACAGTACAGTTTCTTCTCTTGATTAAAGTCTGGATGTAAAGATATTTTAATGCTGAATATGCGAAGGGAAGACTTTGTGAGAATTCCTGCTTTAACCCCTGAAAAGATAAGTATATTTTTAGCCTTAAAAAAAAACAACAATCATCAACCAACTAATAATGAAAAACTCTATATGAGCATTGTAGTGTAAAATACAAAATCAAAATCTGTCTGATTAAACCCTAACAATAGTATAAGACTTCATGATCACCACTACCTATTGTTTAGTAAGATAAGAAGCATGTAGTAAGATAAGAAATATGAATTAATAACTCCTGTACTCCTATTTTTTTGTGAAAATTCCCAATGGTCTCCAGCCTGAAGGAGAAACTATCTCAAGTTGTTTAAAAACCTTTTGTAACTTTTTCCTTTTTCCTCTCCTGATTTGTGTCATTTTCACTTCAAATTGTTTTCTAATCTTTGCTGCTTAGTTAGGTCAGGCTATTTCCAACCTTGGCCTAAGCTCATGCTCTAAACAGTGTTTGCTTCTTAAAGATTCTTATTTGTTTTTCCTCCCTACCTGTCTTTTTTTTGATGAGGCTTCCACCAGCATATAAAGCCCAGTGGAACATTGACTCCTTTGTTCTGCTCTGCGTAACTTTCCATTGCTTTGGAATGAACTCTTTCCCACAGACAGAGGAAGGAACACTGGCTCTCCTGGGCTTCTCCTAACACATCATCCCAACCTGCTTTTAACAACTCTTTCTTATCTGGGGAGACACAGTATAATCGTTACCAAGAATACTTTTTATGATTTAATGTGGAAGAATTTTTTAAAATAAAATCAGAGGAAATTTGTTATAATAATTCAACATCATGAAACAGACTTTGTAAATTACCTATGGACAATTATTTAAATTATCACAGCTGGTGAGCTTATTTGGACTTGATACATTTTTTCTCCCGATAGAACTATTGAGCTCACTGGCAGAGTGTCTCCCTGGGACAGAAAATTATATGAGATCCAGATGATTTCTGCAAAAATCTCTTGGCTCCTTCATCTCTCTAAGCTACTTTTATATGACAAGTTAAAATGACTGTTGCACACCATGCTAACAAAGCACTTGGGAACTTTCTTCCTCCTCTCCTCATCTATCCCAAATAATGGGATGGAGAATGAAAATGATGCTGTGATTTTGTCTGCTTGTGGAAGGTAATGTGCATAATTAGTATTTGTAACCTACAATATTACTGGCATTTAGATATTCCTAGGTCTGCATTTTGTTAGCATTTTTCATCATTACTATAAAAGATTTGCTTCTCAGAATTTATTTTTCTATTGCCATGAATGAGAGAAATTATGTTTATAAAAGTAGAAATTTTCAATTTAATTAAACAAGTTATAAGTTAAGAAAAGTTATTTTTCACAGCAAACTTTAAACGGACTTAATACGGTTATGTCACTATTTGGAGATGGAGCCTTGCTTGAATGATTAAGTTTTTAACTTTTTAAATTTTGAGTGCTACCTTAACACATCATAATAGTGCCCTTGAAACTCATCAGTGATGTGCGTAAGTGAAATAGATCTCTATTTCCATCTTAAACAGACAGTGGGTTAAAATAAATAATTATAATAAAAATAAATATTTTTTAAAAAAGATAATTTGTGCTTTTATTATTATTATTATTTTATTTCTGTGAAACTAAGACTATCTTGGTCTTGTTTTCTAAAAAGTAAACAGCCACTCTATTAAACTTTTTCTCAAGCAGAACGAACTTTGAGGTCCTGCAGATTTCTGCCAAACGGCCTTGCTTCAGTACAATAATAAGGCCAAAATGAATGCACCATAGTTAGTCCCAAACTCTGCAGGAGTGAGCACAGAGAGAGGACACTGACTGGCAAAGAATGACAAATCTTGCGACAGTCCCCAGCTGGTAGCTCTGCCCTTCTGACAGAGTTCAACAGCAGAGTCAGCAGAGATAATGCAGGCATATTTGTCAGCCGCTTTAACACAAAGTCCTTCACTGGCACTGTAAACTGAAACTTTGAGCTTCACATTTGCATCTCTGAGGGTGAGAATCAATGCTAAAGCTGAAGCAATCTAATATCTCACTTCCAGTAAAATTGATTGTCCCTTTCTCACCTGTGCTTTCCTCCTGGATGCTCACTTCATTGTTTTCTCTTCCACTGACTGGCACTCATCTGATTCCAAAATAAAACAGTTCAACTTGCTTAGCCAACAGAAAGCTAACAAAATTAATATAGAATAGTTTTCTAGCAGTTTAAGTGGCTCAGAGGGGGAAACAAATTGTGCCTGTAAGCAAAGCAGGACTGCTCTGTGCAAGAAGTTATTTGATCAGCTCATTCAATTACAGAGCTTCATCCTGTGGTGCGGAATTTGAGACTTTGTCTAATATGCTGGCTGTAGTGAGTAGCTGCTTTCACAAAAGGAAAAGAGAAAATAGTTGTGGATTGTAGGGAAGCCACAGCAGAGAATTTGCAGAATGGTGTCCTGGAGTTTTCCAGCATTCACATACATTCATTAGCTGTTAGAGCAGTAAATTGCCAAGGTTATTTGCTGCTATGATCTAACTGGCTTCATCATTATTGTACTACTATCTAAAGCTGTTAGTGCTTGAATTCCAACTGTTCCCACAGACAAGCCAGGTAGGATGAAACTAAATCATCATTTAAGTTTGTGTATACTGTAATTATAAAATATAATCACAGCATGTGCAGGATATTTGAATTAGCTTTAATCTAGCTATCACGTGTACTGAGAACAGTGAAACAGAAATAGTTTGGCACTGCCTACTTACTTGGTTGTCATGAATTTTTGCTGAACTTGAAGCATCTGAAGTTCCCTTTGTGATAGCTAAAGCTTAATATTAGGCTAAAATAAGACTGAAATAAGCCCCCAGATGCAATGCAGATACAGCCTTCATTTCAAGTTCACAAAAAACATGTTTTTGTTCCCCGTAATCTACCAGGAGAAATGTAAGGAAATGTAATAAATGAAACTGGTCAAAATCAGTGGGTGAACTATATCTGTTTAATTTCATTTCTCAAATTGTTTCCATTTGTTTAATTATCATTCGGCCTTTGCTGACTATAATAAGAAGATTATCCTCTTAAGTTAAACTTCCTAAGTGGAGCATTGGCTTTGCAGCATGTTTATCCTGAATGGTGCAGATGCAGTTCTGGAACTCCAAACACAACAAACTTAGGTTCTAGGATACAAAAATGCTGCCATGGAAAAACAAACAAACTAGCAAAAATAAATAAATAAATAAATAAATAAATAAATAAATAAGGAAGTTCTTGCTGATTTAACTGGTAACAAATTAAAATACTTAACAAATGTATGACTGTGTTTATAACAAATGACATCCAATTGAAACACTGTTTGAAAGGAGGAGGAGAAAAAGTAGGCAATTTTGTTGTAACCTTATTCAGGTTATAGAGGTTCAGCATTTCTTTTCTGTTGATTTCATGCCATTCAAACACTCATGAATGTCAAATGCTGCTGCAAATTCAAGCAGGTCACTTTCCATCCACAGATTTCAGCCTAACCACATGGAAAACCCAATCCATGCCAAAAGCCCATGTCACTTTTGTTTGAACACTGTCAAGAAGTTGAAAGCATTTCTAGTTGGATATCTCCTAATCTTTCATTAGGAATAGTTTGAAGGTATAACACTGGACACACACCTTCCTGGATTTGGAAGGTGCTCCTGAAAGAAAGTGACCAGAGAACCTTGTTAATACATAGAACGTTACAGGAGACAGCATAGTGTAGTCTAATAGACTCCAATTAACTGTCTGCATTTACACCTCCATGAATAATAAAGACATCAAAAAGATGCACTGTATTACCCTCTTCATTTTTCTACTAAACTATGCTGTGTGTTAGAAGACTACATGTGTCCTGAATATTTTTATTTCAGTGATTTTCACAACTACTTTGTAGAAGGACATGATTAATATCTTCTTTCTACAATATCCATATTACATATGACAGAAAGAAACTGTGGCAGAAACAGATTTTATTTAGAAGTAAAACAAAATGATAATTTTGAAAAAAACCCTTCTGTGAATTAGTTCTTTTCTTCCAGAAATCAGAATACATTTGCCTACAAATAAATATATTTTATTCCTTCAATTTTTAATGTAACAAAATCTACCTTTTGTGCTTAGCTTGAAGATGGTTGTCATCCCAGTCTATAAAAATGAACTACTTGCACTTGAAACAAAAGAAAAAAAAAAATCAAAAATGTAAACTACATGCTGTGCTGCTATAAAGGAAATAGGTGCAGTGAAATATACAATAAAAAATGTGATTATTCCTTAGTGGTTTTGGTGCAAGCTGAGTAGTTGAGTATCTTGCTTTATTTTTCTAAAGAACAAGAGACAAACATCAAGTGGGTGTAGTACAAACATTGCTTGGTAATTACAGCTTTAATTAGCAATCAGAAATAAAGAACAAATAGCCAAACTAGATATAGCATCTTTTTACACTAGAGATTTACAGCTTGAAGTCCTAATCAATATTGTTAATGAAGATCCTGTATGCTACCTCTGTGAAAATTACTGTAAGTGCACTACTTTAAAAGAAAGTATCATTAGATACAAAAGAAAACATCACAGATATGTGATGAGACATTTTCACGACTGACAGAGGAGAGATAAAGGCTCTTTGGGAAGGGCAGGCTGAACAGATGAGGAATGGGACTTGCTCTTTATGGAAAGGAGAGCTTTTCTATCTGATGATAGGTGAAGAGCCAACTGAAAGTTTATGGGTTAGGGTTATAGAAGGACAGATGAAGGTGACTTTCCTCCAGAAAAGGAGGGTCTGCTAGAAGCCACTTAACCAGATAGAGCAAGCAGATAAGGTACTCTACAGACTGGTGGGATGAGCCTGATGTGCCTTGGGAGGAACTTAATTACCCCATTATCTCTTGAAGGGACAATGCAACAGGACATAAGCAATCCAAGAGGTTCCCACAGAGCATTGACGATAAATAAACCTATGAGGAGAGGTACTCCACCGTACTTCTTTCTCACCAACAAGGGGGAACTTCTTAGGAATGTGAAGGTCAAAGGTAACATTGGCTGCAGTGACAGTGAAATGATGGAGATCAAAATCCTTACAGAAGTATAAGCTCTGGACTTCAGGAGAGCAGACATTGACCTTTTCAAGGATTTACTTGGTAGAGTGCCCTATGATAAGTCCCTAGAAGGAAGAAGTGCCTGAGAAATCTTGTTAATATTCAAGGATCACCACCTTCAAACTCAAGAGAGGCCCAATAGGAATAGGAAGTCAACAAAAAAGCAAGGTGGCCTGCATGGATCCTAGGCAAAGTCAAACACAGAGACCAAGACTAGGGAGGGTGAAGAAAAGATGGGTTTGGAGGTCTTGGGAATGATATAGTGACATTATTCAAGTGACCCTGGATTGACCTTAGGAATGCTAAATCCTTAATGGAATTTAATCTGCATGTCAAAGACAAAAAGGACAATAAGAATGAAAAGAACATAGGTGGCAAAAGGAAGACCAAAGGAACATAACATGTGGGTCTACTGCATGGGGAGATATGGAACCTGTTCACACAGGACATGGAAAAGGCTGAAGTAGTGCCTTGTTTGCCTTCATTTTATGAGTAAGGCTGGCTTTCAGGAATCGCAACACCCAGAAATGAAGGCAGAAGTCTGAAGCAAGGAAGAGATACCCTTGTTAGAAGAGCATTAGAAAATGCTTGAGCAGACTGGAAACTTATGGATTTTGATGGGATGTGTCCGTGAGTGATAAGGAGGAAGGAATATGAATAAGAATGCAGTTCTGGAGATGTTTGTTGTAACATCAGTAGGTCTTAATTAAACCTCCATTAACAAAGTTTTCTTCTTTTGGTAATTCTTACAATCTTCTTCTTTATTTTAGATGTTTTTTTATTTTTGATTTGTTTTAATTCCTATATTATTCCTTTCACTTGTCATCTGATTTTCTTTTCTGCCAGAACACTTTTATTTACACTTTAGTACGTTCACTTCTGGTTTTTGTTTCTCATCAATCAGAATTTCACCTTCATATATTCAATGAAAATTCATTTTCTATAATAGCTGACTCATCCAGAGAACTAAAGAAGTAGTCTAATAATTTCATTTAAGTTTTTGGTAAGTTGACAATGAGAACTAAAATTGTTAATTCCAGATTTTCAGAGCACTTATAAAATTCAGTAGTAGCTTTGAAGAGTAAAACAGATCAAGTAGTAATGTGCATAAAGCCTCATGATCCACCTAGTACAAACTTGTAGCAATCTAAATAACAATAGGAAAAAATGCAGTTGCAATGAGAGAATAATTTATCACTGGAACCAAAGTGTGTAGTAGTTTTTACACTATTTGATGTCCTTATTATTGAAGAACTAGTGTGATTTGAAGTATGTTTTAACCAGAAATCTCTTAATGAGCATTTTATATTTATGAATCACAAGAAAGTCTAAAATTGTCTTAACATTTGCACAATAAAGAAGTTAAAAGGGGAACATTCTCTTTTTTACAGTTTTTAATGCAACACTTCTTACAAGATACAGGAAGAGAAACATTAAACTTGGAGAAGGGATGAAGGTGAAGGGATTTGCTGGACTCTAAAGAAGACTAAGTGTTGCTGTAACCACAAAGATCATGCAGAGAAGAATTCACAGCAAAACAAACAAACAAACAAAACAAACATACAAAGAAAAATAAAACAGCATTTCTTCTTATGTTTTTTCACAGCCCAAAGAGAGAAAATAAGGCTTAGCTTAACTCAGGCAAAGCAATGCCTGAATAATAACAACATTTGAGGAAGAAGTTCATAGAAAAAGGGAGATGCTACTACAGCAGCACAGGTGTTCTCCTGTCTACTTTTTCTCAAAATAATGTTCTACACCTTTCAACCTCCAGATAGTTTTGCTACTTCTTTGTATATAAGAAGTAAATTGGCAGCAGCATAAATTACAGCTGTAAGAGATGGCCTTGGTCATTCTCGTTCCAGGGTCCATTGGAGAGTGATGCAGCATTAAATTTCTGCTTTCTTTTCCCAAAGAGATTATGTCTTTCCCTATTAGGGGGAAAATAATAAATATAAATAGATAAAAGACCTATGTATTTGGATAATATAGTATTCATCAGTTATATATGTAGATTCGTTCACACATAAAATTATGCAGCATATTTTTATGAGGCTATTGTCTTCCCACTGATTTTATTAAAACATAGGGATTGTCTTTAAATCTTAGCACAGTCATCTCTCTGAGAATATAAAATGTTCTTCTTGCTTAGCAACTCACCCACCACTACAGTACAAATTGCAAATAAAGTTCAGGGAGAGTTTCTGCTAGATGTTAATAAGCAATATGAATTTATCTCCAACCAAAAGATGTAAAAGCAAATGCTTCTCTCCCTCTGAAATTCACTAATATAGCAGAGATATCACTTAAATAAACTTGTTGAAGGAAATATCTATTTTACAGAAACCCTCATGGAAAAGCTCATTAAGGAACAGATTGCTAAGAGCAAGTGAGGACATGGAGATACAAACAAGTCTTTGGGGAGCTTTTTTTCAAATGGTCTCATACCCCATCAGATTAGTGTATGTTTGCTTCCTTATGACAGGAGACATCAACTGGTGAGTTTTTAAGCATCTCACAACTAGTTTACTTGTAGCTCCCTTGAGCTGCTCTTCTGCTAAGGTGGTGACACACAGTAAACCATGGGGCTGACCCAGTGCATCTACTTACAGCTCCTTCTCTCCTACTAATCAAACATTCCCACATTTCACAGTCTCTTCAGCTGTAGTATGAGGTTTTAATACAAAGTTTCCAATTACATGGCTTTGAAAATGCCAGCAGACTGAGCATGTCCATGTTAATCTTGCTACATGTAAAAATTTTACCCAGATGGTCAGTGGCTCAATATCCGAATGGAGATCAGTTATGAGTGGTATACCTCAAAGGGTAATACTGGGACTGACGCTCTTCAATGTCTTCATCAATGAAATTGACAGTGGAATTGAGAGCATATTCAGCAAGTTTGCGAATGACACTAAACTGTGGGATGCAACTGACATGTTCAAGGGATGGGATGCCATCCAGGGAGACCTAGACAGGCTTGAGCAGTGAGCCTGGGTGAACCTCATGAGGTTCAACAAAGAAAAGAACTTGCACCTGGGTTGTGGCAATTCTCACCATAAATACATTCTGAGGGTTGTAAGGATAGAACACAGTCCTGCGAAAAATGACTTGAGGATACTGGTGGATAGCAATCTGGACATGAGCCAGCAGTGTGTCCTCTCAGCCGAAAAAGCCAACTATTTCCTGGGCTGCACCAAAAGAATAATGGTCAGCAGCTTGAGGAAGGTGATCCTGCCCCTCTACTCTGCTCTGGTCAGACTTCACCTGAAGTACTGTGTCCAGATGTGAAGTACAGGAGAGATGTGGACTGGTTGGAGTGCATCCATAGGAGGGTCACAAAAATGATTTTCAGTGGAGTAATCAGCTTTTGACTCAGACACTACTCTTAAATTTGAGAAGTCTTTTGTAAAAGTACGTATATTAAAGAGAATTTATCAGGAAATGTAATACTGATGCAGGCAATGTGCTCATTCCTTGTGAACTTGTGGGTCACTGAAAGAGGGAACAACAATTTTTGTCCAGAAAGATCAAGATAAAAAGTTTTGCTTGCAGTCTTAATAAGATTTTTCACTGCTGTACAAAACAAAGGCAATGATTCTTTTTGCTCACTGCCAGATAGTTTCTTGACCATGGAATTCCCTAGATTCACTCTAAAGTTTGTAGATCTATATTTAGCTGCCATTTCACTTCTTTAAAAAAAAAAAAATTCTTAAGAAGTCCAAATCATCAGGTTTAAGACTATGTTCTGCAAATTTCCATGGTTTTTTAATGTAGAAAGCTGCACTTATGTGTCTGGTGCAAAACTTCCTCATAAAAATCATCTGCTTTTAGTGAGAACTGATGTTTAAAATTGATTTTTGGACTCAAAAGTAAATTCTCCTGTAAGAGTTACATGTGACTGTGGGGTAGCTGAACTGCATTGCCATTTTCTACGGAAGGAGTAAGCAGAGATAAGCTTATTTAGAAGCAATAATGTTCTGTTTTCCAGAATGATATTCAGTCCTTTGTGACTTTTTTTTTCATATCATTCTAATCACTTGAATGAAATGTCCATTCATTTGAATAAATGTGCACTATGAGAAGCAGTTAAGTGTTGTTTGAAATTTATATTCATTTCATTCATTTTTCTTAAGAAACAATGCTTCTGTAAATGATCTAGGTCCTATTGTTTAGTTTAAACAATGCTAGATGCTATGTTAGTTCAAAACAGATGCTTTTTTAAAGTGATCAAAGTGCTACAGATCGGATGTCAAATGTTAATGGCTCCGATGAGGGGCACATGTAAGGAGAATGCTGTATAAAGTTTAAAATAATTTGGAATTTGTGTAACAGCCCCTGTAATTTTTGTTTCATGAATCACTGTGTCAAGCCCACAAAATATGTACTAATGAAAGTTATATTTTTTTTTGAGATGCCAGTGAAAGACACTGTTTAAAAGATGGCTTATTGATCTCTGTCCTTAAATAGCATCCTAACATAGTATTTGTTTACCTAAATATCTCACATAATACATCTCAGTATCCAAAATAGAGTTAGAGCCAGGTGTAACATACAGTTGTAGTCACATCAGTCAAGAAGGTCATGCTAGCTTTATCTTGGGGGAAAGGTATGTGCACGTGATTTAAATTGGAGAGAGCAGTAGACTTTGATGAAGAAATGCATTTTGATTTGCTTTTGTAAAAGAAAAATGATATAAGTGAAACTTGATCAAAGTAAACTGTTGACTCCTTCCTTTTTAACATACCTTTGATATATCTTTGCAAAATGCTAATGTGCTATAAACTGATGTTCTAGTTTGGAGTAAGAATGTTTGAAATGAATCTAGGTCCTCCACAGAGAAGAATATGCACCTGAAGAATATGCACTGATACCATTTCAATATCTACACTGAAGAAATTCCCTGAGAATGGACAATTTTACCACAAAGAAATGAGTTCTTCGTGCCAGTCCAGACTAAATTAGTGTGCTTCCAAATAGTTCAAATGCATTTTTAATTGCTTGTTTTCCAAGAATTCTCAAATCTTCCAAGATCCCTACAGTGCTTTACTACAAAGTACCAAAGTACCAAAGTACCAAAAGTTTTTTTTTTTTTTTTTTTTTTTTTTTTTTTTAACAGCCCAAGAGCTTGCTGTTGAAGAAGAAAAGACACAGGAATGAAATAATCTTGAAAAACAAACAAACAAACAAAAAACATTATCACATTGATCAGGTTTTTATTTTCCTGTTTATTTATTTTTTATTTTCCTTGGTTTTACTTAGAAAGAGAAAATACTTTAAAATGATTTTGAGCTGTACTTCTCTCATATCTCACAGTATGTCTAAGACAAAAGGTGTCAGAGATAAGCTGCTTCTTTCATATACCTATGAAATGAGATGCAAAGCAGAGGGATTCATCTCAACCATCCCAAAGCAGCAGCAATGATTTTGCCACTGGTCTGGATTAGAAGAGCATTTTACTTCTTCAGATGAAAGGAAAGCAATGAGATGTCCTGCCAAGTCTATTCCAAGAGTGAGGCACTAGCAGTATTGTAGCCTGTAAACTATTTGTAGAGCAGGGCAAGGAAGAAACTTGTAGGGACATGTGTTAGGACCAGTGACATTTACAGCAATTCCTCATGTTTCAATAAATAAATGTTATTGTTATGAAACAGTATATTCGACAATTCTATTCATAAAAGTAGCAAAGTTTTTTAGTTCCCATTATTTGAGACAGAAGGTTTCTGTTAACCTCCCTATGGCCAAACTTTGTTATCCTGGTGGTTAGAAATCTTTCCCTAGCTTAGATTTATTCATAACCCAGATGTACTTCATTTTGTATCCATATTATCTGTTCTGTAAGCAATTCTTCTCCCTCACAAGTGTTTATGTCCCTGAAGTATTTAGAAAGAACAGTATCCATTTTCAGCTATTATTTTGCCAAACTATGAAAGTTAGGTTTATATCCTCAAAGGAATTTGTGCTCCTCATGACTGTTTAGACCCCAGATTCCCGCTGAAACCAATTACATAAATGGGTATTAGGCTCTTTGGTAGCAATGTTCTATCTAAAGAACATTGAGAGTCTGAGCTGAAGCACCTCTGCTTTTCTTTATCTTTCTTTAACACTGACAATGCAGCACCAAATACAAGATCTCTGTGCCTTATATAAAGTCTTTATAAGTTTTAGGTTAACTTTGTCCTTATTCTAGTTTGACTTTGTAAAGCTGAATTACGCTTGAGGTGCTGTCCTTGCCCAACTAGTGTAATCAAGCGTTTCTACACTTAATCATTACCAATAAGCAATCTAATTTCAACTTAGTTCAGCTATTGCTACTTGAGGGGTTTCATTTCTTTGTTCAAAATATTCGTCTTCCTCTCTAGCTCAAGATGTCCTGAACCTGATACTATCAGTAGAATTGCTGTATGGCTCAACTTTGATCTTCAAGTAATTTCACTAGCAGCATCTTTCCAGTCTTCTTGTCCATGTCTCCATAAAATTTATTCATGTTTGCTCCCTCCATTTTGTTCAGTTGTGATGTGCAGTAGGACTTCTAAGACAGTAAAATAGAGAGCTATGTAGTTGAAATTTTGCTTGATCATGCTCGGATTACTGTTAATTCCTGTGTTAGTGCTCTACTTTCTCAGGCCAGTTAGTGGTTCCAAACCTGATGCCACATCAGTGCTTTATTGAAGTCTCTGCAGATGCTACTAACTGTGCCTTTGGTTTGGAAGATCAGTTATCTTAGACAAACATACAGTTTGTCTGACTTGTATCTTCGGCTTCATTCCCTTTTCTGTTTACTTCAATGAGTCCAAATGTTCTAAAAGTGTGATTTGTTTGATCTAAGATGTAGGCAATCTCTGAACAGTTGACTTATTTGCATTTTCTTCCCTGGGATGTGGATTCAAAATGTAGAGCAATTTCTGTATCTGAGCAAATGTCATCTTGAAGCTGTGGCTCTCTTGGCTGTGCCATACCTACAGACCACCTGAAACATGCACAGCTCTGCTGTTAGCTGAAGTAGCCAGTGTCAAGTTTGCAGCTGATTCATTTTAATATAGTGAACAAGATATTACAGATTCATCTGCACACACCTTAAAGTGTGACAATTGTCTTTGTACAAGGTTAGAACAATCTCTGTACCATTAGAAATACACAAGTAAATTGCACTTAAAGAATGACCAAGTAATTTAATTGGTCATTGATCTCTGATGAAACTTGGTAACTTGTTGCCTGTGAAATACGACCCACTAAAGAAAAACAAACAAACAAAAAAACACCTGCATTTCTGACTACAGCCAACACTGTTCATGCATTAACCACTGGAATGTTAAATAAATTACTTTCTGTCCTTGCTTTATTACCACCACACCAAAAAGGAAAATATTTGTCTATATAGTCTAAAGAGTGTTCCAAATAAAAGATTTAATTCATACTTGAATAAACATTGCAGAGTTTGTCTTTGTATTTGACATGATAAACCTGTGGTGCTTCACACCTAGTATTTGACAGTGAAAAATCTACAGTACTTGTAGTGTCAGACTATAACTTTTCCAATTAAGTCAAAATATTAAATGGAAAAAGCTGGATAATTTTCATTTACTGAAATCTTTTTTAGATGAATGTGTATAATACTTTCATATTGCAAAAAATTTTTTGGACTTCATTTATGTAAAAAGAAAACTGTGTTTGCTGATCAACTGCTTTTCTTCATTATAACCAAAATATTTTATGAGCAATTAATTTTAAATTTTGATAATGGAACCCCCAGCATTTGGCCTATTAATATGGAAATTGACAACCACTGAACAAATTTTAGATATTTATATAATGGGAATAAAACACAATCAAAACTTATCTGCAAACTAGTTTATAACTGTTGTCTGAATAATATATTGAATATTTTAGAACTCAAATCAAAAGAAACTGAACTTGCTGATGTACATCCTACTTTTTAAATTTTACATTGTATCCATAATTGATCAAAGAAAGGATTTTTGTTTAAGTGTTTTAAGCTGGCTTCTAATAAACACTGTGAATAATTAAAGAATATTGCAATCACTAAGACCTACATGAATTTCAACACAAGTAATTTGGAATATTATTTCTGTCTTTCTCTCTTCTTCTCTTCTCTTCCATGTTCCTTTCCCATTCAGACGGCCTTTAATGAGCTCTCACAATTTGATGACTACAGAAGACTGATAAATCTTTGATAAAATATTGTAACTTCTGTTGCAGGGAAGTCTGAAGAGATTAAACTGAAAAGATTTGCAAAGAAAGAGCTTGGGAAACCACCAGTTTTGAATACACACGTTTAGATTTACAACAAGAGTAGCTGGAACAAACTATACTGATATCTCTTATTATAAATTGCTCATTTACACTTTAATGAATAAATTATTAGGCTGTATCAGTTCTGTTCTGCTGTCATGATAAAACTTGCATTTATATAACTTGTAATCAGTTTCACTATGAACACAACGGGAAAATTGGTTTTCAGACAACAACCCAAAATATTTATATATATATATATATATATACTTCTTGGTTTGGGGAATTTAGGAATGGTTTGTAGCCACATGCAAAAGGATAAGTGCTGTTAGAGGAAAGTGTGCCATAATTATTGCTGTGCTGACCGCTAGAGTGATTGGAAAGAAAAGGCTGAGCCATTCATATTTTCACATCAGATCTATAGCTCTTACATTTGTGGCAGCCAAGCACCATAAAGGCACACACTTTCTGCCTCTGTCTATCCAGTTGGATGGGGCAAGGGAAAAAGAAGAGTAAAAGCAAGATAAATATTGTTAAGTGGAAGAAGTAAAAGATGGGTAGCCTTCTCAAACTCTCTCCTCTCCGTTCTTATTGCTGAACATGATGTTCTATGGCATGATATATCTCTTGGTTAGTGCATAGCATGTATCTCATTGTGCTCCTTCCCAGCCTCTTGCACACCCCTGATCTGTTCATTTGGCAGTGTCAGAGCCAGAAACTAAAATGCCTTAACACTGTTCAGCAGCAGCTAAAACACTACTGCATTATCAGTTCTCTGTGAAAGTAGAAAATATATTAAATCTCATTTTGTTTTCTCTCTTACAGGACATTCTTATTGGTTTCTACATCAGTTAACTTATACAAAGCTGTTGATTGATTTGAAGCTCTGATGCCCATCAAAATCCTCACCTTTGTGTAAAATATGCAAGTTCAAGGACGAACAGAAGAATATAGAATTTATATGGCCCCTGCTGTATAAGATGTCAATAAAACAAACAAAAAAACCACCATGGCATCTTCCAGCTCTCTAAGGAACCTAGTGATACTGAGACACAACTCAATACAGTCAGAATTTTTATCTTTTATCTTTCTCTACTAGGTGTTTGATTAAGGTCGTGCTGCCAACAAACAGATGGGAAATGAATTCTCTTCAGGGTTAGATCTATTTTTTTTTATCTTTCACAAACATAGTCCTCCATTCTTTTCAAATATTATGATTTTCTCTTTATGACATTTCCATGAGGTAGCTAAACTCCCCAAACTTACACAAGCCACGGGTACCTGAGATTTTGCCTTAACCTATAGCAAATGATAAGAGGAAGTAAAAAAGAGGGAACTGACAACCTATGTACTTTTCTTTCAGAGTCAGGAAAACATAGTTCTTGATAAATATAATTTCTGAATTACTTTGTGCCAAGCTGGGACTGTAACCAGCCTGAAAGGATTCCTACTTCTTAATTTTTATATGAGGTTGGACAACTCAAGCACGGTGTACAGTTTTGGGCACCACAGTATAAAAGACATAAAATTGTCAGAGAGCAAAGATGTTGAAGGGTCCAAAAGGCAAGGTGTAAAAAGGGCGGCTGAGGTGCCTTAGTTTGCTCAGCGGAGCAGAGGAGCTGAGGGGAGGCCTGATGGCTGCTGCAGCTCCTCACAGGGAGCGGAGGGGCAGCGCTGAGCTCTGCTCTATGTGACAGCGGCAGGGCCCGAGGGAACGGCATGGAGCTGTCAGGGGAGGGCAGCTGGTGGTCAGGGAAAGGGGCTGCACCACAGGGCATGGAACGGGATGCCCAGGGCTGTGGGCATATCCTGAAGTGAGCATTTGGACACTGATCTGACAGAGGGTTTGAATTTGGGTGGTACTATGCAGAGCCAGGAAGTTGGACTCTGTGATCCATATAGACTGGAAGGAGTGTTCCTTGAGAGAAGCCCTGCGGAGAGGGACCTGGGGGTCTTGATAGATGAAAAACTTAACATGAGCCAGCAGTGTGCTCTTGCAGCTCAAAAAGCAAATGGTACCCTGGGTTCCATCAAAAGAGGGGTGGCCAGCAGGGACAGGGAGATGATTGTCCCCCTCTACTCTGCTCTTGTAGGGCTCCATCTGGAGTACTGCATCCGAGTGTGGAGCCCCCAGTACAAAAAAGACAGGGAGCTGTTGGAGATGGTCCAGAGGAGACACATGAAGATGATCAGGGGACTGGAGCATCTTCTCTACGAAGACAGGCTGAGGGAGCTGGGCTTGTTCAGCCTGGAGAAAAGAAGGCTGCGGGGTGACCTCATTGCAGTCTTTGAGTACCTATAGGGAGCCTACAGACAGGAGGGGAATCAACTCTTTGAAAGGATGATAACTGCAGGACAAGGGGAAATGGTTTGAAGTTGAGGGAAGGAAGATTTAGGTTGGATGTCTGGGGGAAATTCTTTATAGAATGAGTGGTGAGATACTAGAACAGGCTGACTGGAGAGGTTGTGGATGCCCCGTCCCTAGAGGTGTTTAAGGTCAGATTGGATGGGGCCCTGGGCAGCCTGGTCTGGTATTAAATGGGGAGGTTGGTGGCCCTGCCTGTGACAGGGGGGTTGGAGCTTCATGATCCTTGAGGTCCCTTCCAACCTTGGCCATTCTGTGATTCTGTGATCCTTGTGGGTCCTTTCCAGCACGTCCTAATCTATGATTTTAGGATAAATCCAGTTCCTTGTTTACCCTTATTCAATGAAAAGAATTTCCTACCATCTTGCTGATTATGAAAACTGGTAAATTTCCTTTTATAACAGTGGCGGTTTTTTTTTTTTTTCTTCTTCAGCAGTAGCACAGTGGGATATTTATTTTAAATTCTGTGAGTTGTAGCAATATCACTTTCTTCTATTATTTTTTCTATCTTGTATTTTATCAAAATTATCTGAAATAATATACCTAAAGACAGAAAAATAGCAAGATAATCACTGCTTTATAAACTTTTATTAAACTTTGCATAGTACAGTGACAGAATCAGTGTGTATGTTCAATACTAATGCATAACTGGCTACTTTTTATTGTTGGATTGACTGAAATTTTCTGTTCTTTCATTTAATTTCAGAGTGCCTACTAGAAGTGTAAGGTACAGAATGTATTAGAATAGCTCTGCTGTTAGTCACCTTTTTTGGAACCATCAGTCACTCCAGCCATCTCCCCTCTCCCCATCTTTAAATCAGAAAATGTTAATTCACTTATTATTGAATAAGAATTTGCAAATGTAGTGGCAGTGCATCATAACAGACAGAACCAACACAGATTCAAAATTCAGGCAGTGAATTCACATCATGCATTAAGTGCTTCCTTAAATTCTGTTTTCACAGCTAGTAACATTTCAGTGATTCAAATCCAGCCAACTGCTGCCACAGTGGCCCTCTTGAGAGAAGGGTGTAATAAAGGTTTTTGATTTGACTGCTTACCCAAGTGGAAACATCAAGTGGAGTTTTCAGAGTTATACTGAATACGATTAAGGAGTGTATTTGTAAAAACGCATATTTGAAATGTGAAAACAAGATTAGAAACAATGTTATAAGCAGCTGGGAAGAGGTACATTTCATGAGGGTTGCTCCAAAATTAACACCTCCTATTTTATTGTGGTAGCCCAAGACATCAGAGGCAGAGATTGGTGGCATGACAGTAGACATTGAACCTTCCCAACAAAACCAATATATATATGTCTATATATATGTCTATATACATATATATATATAACCAATATATATGTCTATACATAGAGAGAGATATTTGTTGTACAACAGATGGCAGGAGAGGGACAATCTGAGAAAACATCTGGCATGGAGGTGCATACATAGCAAGGGTGTGTCATCGAATTCCTCCTTGTGGGAAAAATTTGAACCTACTGAACTTTATTTCTGTTGCTTGAACTTTCATATAGAGACCAAACAGTTGATATAAGCACAGTGAGGTGGTGGGTGGCATGTTTCAGCAGTGGTGACAACAATAGCAGGTCATCTCCATTGATGTAGACCTTTATGAATGTGTCATCCAGGCCATGTATCCTGGGCTGCATCAAAAGAAGCATGATCAGCAGGTCAAGGGAGGTATTACTGACCCTCTGCTCTGTGCTGGTGTGATCTCATCTGCAGTACTGCATCCAGATATGAAGTCCTCAGTGTAGGAGAGACATAGACCTGTCGGAGTGCATCCAGAGGAGGGCCACAAAATAATTCAAGGGATGTAATACCTCTTCTCCAAAGACAGATAGTGAGAGTTGGGGTTGTTCAGAATGGAGAATGCTCTGGGGTGACCTGATAGCAACCTTTCAGTATGTAAAGGGGAGCTATAATAAAATAAAATAAGTAAAAATTGTGACAAGAGTGGTGAGGCACTGGAACAAGCTGCCCAGAGAAGAGGCAAATGCCCCTTCCCTGGGTACATTCAAGGTCAAGCTAGACAGGGATCTGAGCAACCTGAACTACCTGTATATGTTTCTGTTCATTGCAGGGAGCTGGAATGGATGACCTGCAAGGTTCCTTCCAACCCCAACAATTCTATGATTCTACAACATTGGAATGACCTACATATGGGGTTAGGGATAATCTAAATTACATAAAGGAAGAAAAGTAAAAAGTGAGTTTAAAAAAAAATATTTAAGTGATTCTTAATAACTTACAGGTCAAACTGTTTAATATTATATGTCAGCTAGCACGCAAAAGAGTGTATTTTATAGCAGACTAAATCTTCTGTCTAGATGGTAGGAAATCTGGTTATTTCCAAATATCCAGAAGATATTCTACCTCCATACACACTCCCGTTATTTTTAAATAATCTCAGAGGGCAAACTGATTTTGTTTATTTTTGGATTTTCAAAATTAGCATTCTTTTTTTTTTTTTTAATTTATTTTATAGTTTGTTCATTTTCTGGATTTTCAAAATTTGCATTCTTATAGCAGCTTTTTACCCAGTGTAAATACATCAGTTTTAGAAACCTACTCAGTGATGTTTTTGATAAGGACAGGCAGATTACAATGCCTGTCAAATGCAAGTGAATTCTGGATGCTGAAAATCATAGGAACAGATAAATATATTCTGCATGACCTACATTTGTTCAAATTGATTATTCTGTTGGAGGGTTAAAAAAGTCTTTCAGGCTGAACACTAAAATGTTACCATTCCCCACCCCTCCACCCTCTCCCTCCTCATGAGACTGAAAAATTTGGAAGTGCATTCTTATACAGAGCATTCTATTCAAGTTGCAAAGAAATAGCTGGGTATTTGTATCAGAATCTGAAAAAAAATACTCATCAAAAATGTAAGAGTCTTTCACTATACTGAAAACCTGAGCTAAGGGGATATGGAAACCCCAAGTTCAGCTCCTTCTTCTATCTGAGAGGGCTTAAACTCATACCTCCTGTCTTCTATGAGAGTACTCTAGCCGCCAGTCAAGCTACCTCTCAAATTACTTTTGAGAGTGGAATGCCTTCAGTCATGGCTTTCAAAACTAAGCTTCCTGAAATATCCTCTTCTGCTTTCTCATTGCATAAACACTTAATAATTTCATATAAATGAAACAGCTCTGTCAGGAACAAAGCACAAAGACCCACATCAAGCTACTACCTCCTAACCACAAGCTAGGACTTTCAGATGAGTACTGCAGCAATTTATTCTAATGTCTGGGGAAAAAAAAAAGACCATCAATAGTTTTAAGTATGTTTCTCCGACATCCTTATAATGTTCATGAACTTTCAGATGAAGACCTACCCTTAAATTTAGATTTAGAGTGGGAAGCATGAGGCTTCCTCAGTCATTGTACTGAAAGTATTTCACATTATTTATGAGTAAAAGAGAGTAGAAGAGAAAAACAACTTAGGAATATCCATTTTTTGACTCTTACATTTCCAGATTAGACTTTCCGGTAAATTTAATAAAAGTTGGAACATTTTTTGGCATATTTAAAATTACTTATCAGCAAATATATTAATTTTTGGAAAATACGTTTACCTCATATTTGCTGTGAAACATGTTTTCAAATACAGTACAGTGCAAAAAAAGTACTTCACTTTTTTGTGAAGTTCTTGACAAGTTCCATTAAGAAAAACTGAGTGCATAGCTGGAATGTGTTTAATCATTACTTTTAGAATATAAATTATATAGAAATTTTCTGTTTCAGAACAAGTTACCAGTGTCAATTACTCTCTTTCCTTATTATTTTATATAGCTTTACATGTGTGCTCAGAAGTCTCTAATAGCACATGAAAATTGGAAAGTGTCTTGTCTCAATCCAGTGCTATGAAAACATGAGCAGAAAGTTCCCTTTGTCCCCAGTAATTCTGAGCTTACACATACTTAGTGAAAATAGATGGTAATTTATTTACTGACAGGGATATTATGGATGTGTTCACAGTAAATAAATACAACTTTTGAGTTACTCTGTTTTGCACACTAGTTGATGAAACAGTTCTCACATCTGAAGTTGCATGAAAGCAACATATCAGAAGAGATAAAATACTTGGAAATAGGCCTGTGGATCTAGGGGAAACAGGTAAAAAGGGGAGATGGCAATAGTGCGTTTATGGTATTGTTACACCATTGAAACATTCAAGATTTTAATTTGTATTATTATTATTATTATTTTTAATAAATACTGTACGAGCAAGAGACCATTGTGACAAGAACTTGAATTCTTCTATCCCTATGAAAGCTGGTTTTCAGTGCTAGCATAATAATCGTAATGGGCCAAGACAGAAAATTTGGCTTATGTTTTCAGGAAAATGGAGTTTGAGAAAGAGACTTGTAACTCTAGAAGACTTAAAACTACTTTAAATAGCAGTTCTAGAAATTCATTTCCCTCTATCTTTAAGCCAGTGAGTAAATCCATGGAAGTCACATGAAAGAAAGCTGGAAACAAAATGGAACTGAGATTTTTGCTTTTTATGAGCTAGGTAAATAGGAAATGTAAGGGATGACATTAGAGTCTCCTGTTCTGCATAGAATTCTAAAGGTAGTTTCTAACCTGACTTTTTAAGCCTCACTTCTCTATCTGTAAAAACATAATCATTTTTCTTCCTAACAATTTTTCTTTTACACTGTCCCTTCTCTCTCATGCCTAATTAGAACCTATGCTTTTCAGACCAGTGAACATCTCTTACTGCAACATATATTTTCATCTTTTCAAAGGTTTCTCGAGCACATGTACCCAGTATATATCAACTATCCTGGGAAATAAAGGATGGATATAGCAAAAGAGTGTAAGCACACAGAATATAGATCTATCATTTAAGAAAAAATTCTGAAGAAGAGACATCAGTAAAATATAAAGGAAGGAATAATTAAATAAAAATGTTCTGAGGAAACCCAGAAAGTATTTAGTTAAGATAAATGATTTAGATCACTCTTTAAATACTCTAATCAGTATATATAGAACTGATGAACACAAAATTTAGAGGAAAAAGAAGCTGAGATGCAATTAACTTTTTTCAGTATCTGCCTCTGTATTCTTGCTGCCACACTATCAGAGTATAAAACCGCAGTGTGACCTATTTGTTGTGCTGCAAGCACATTCAAGAAAGCCTTGCAACACAGACCATAACCATGAACTCTTCCTTTCCTTTATGTGTGCTAACAGCCAAATTACAGAAACATCTCCACCTTGTCTGAACCAGTGAAACCAGTTATTACTGTTACTATTAATACACATTTTATTAGCCAGAGTGGAACTAAAAGGAGTGAGTGCTCAATACACATGCATAATCATCTGGTCCAGCAAAAGGCAAAGTGCTAGAGCATTGCTTTATGAAAGGCAGAAGGGAATCACCTCACAGGTAGAAGGCATAGAACTTAGTTCTCTAAATGCTAGATCAACACAGCAATTTCATTTTTACTAGATAAACTTCAACAGCAGTGTCCTACTTCTATCTCATTTATCCTTCTATCCCTTTGAATACATGAAAAATGAGAGTGCATGTGTATTCTGGAAACAAAGGTTAGTACTGAACAAGTACCACTGTGCTCAGCAATTTCTGGACAGATTTTCTGTACATAAACAAATGATAGATCCATAAGCATATGGTGAATTTAGTAGTAAAATCTTAGGCAACTAGAAGCTAGATAGGTGTTTTTAAATGATAGTCTTGGACTTAGATGAATTTGACAATGTCTGGTTAAGTATTTTTGTAATTTTACATCTGTGGCAATAAGTAGACCTTCTGTGAAGACATGATTTCTCTAAGATTCCCTCTGGTGACATTCTTCAACCCTTCAGCAATTAGATCACCACACTATTTGATTCAGATACAGAAAAAGTTTTTCAATCTATTCTTGAAGAAACCAAAAGAAGAAAGTAGAAAATTTATCACAGGGTAATTTAGCTCAATTTGTATTTGTAGGTCACTCCAAAAGTAATGCCTTCAATTTGTTTCTAGAAAAATTGCAGCAGATACAAAGAGCACAATAACACTATTTGATAGAGCAAATTATCAGCTACAAAACACTTTTCAAAATAGTCACAACCAGTAGCTATGCAATTTCACAGTCAACAAACAACAGCCTGCCTACTGCTCTCTGCATGGCTGTCTGGTACTGAGCTAGTCTTTCACGTCACTCTTGCCACTGCTGAAATGCATCACCTACCATCTTGCTGCGCTCACATCCGCTGCTCAATCTCAGTGAACATTCAGCAAGCATAGCTGAATGTCAGTGGGTGCCTTTTTTTATTTTTTACACTTCCTCGTCAGACACACTGCCATTTTGTCACACTGCGCCTCTGCTGTCATCTGTTACACGGCAACAAAACATAATGGAAAATTGTTGGGAAGGTTCAGTCTTCACTACCTTGTCACCAACACCCACCTCAACATACTAAAATTGGAAGCATTACTTATGGAGCAGCCCCTGTATAACAATCTTATTTTTCTAATTTCATTTTTTTTTTTCTATAAAACTGACAAATAATCTATTACTCAATAGTTTCTCCCAAGATAAATGAGTATATTTTCAGCTCCCATTCTCTGAGCTGTTACCTGCTATGTCATCATTTATGTGTTTGTTTTTTTGTTTTCTTTTATTTCCAGCCTGATGTTGTGAAATTCGTTGCCAATATCAAAACAGTAATAGAGACTATAAAAATTCATTTACATATTCGTCATTGGCACGCTATTAACCTCATGTGCAAAGTAGTTTGACCACAACGTGAAACTTTTTTAAAATATTAGCTCCACTTGAAGAAATCATAAAATCGTAGAATCATAGGATGACTTAATTTGAAAGCGACTAATAGGGATCATTGAGTCCAACTCTTGAGGAAGAAATAGGAGACAAGCAGTTGTCTTTCATGCAGCTAGGCATGCTGAGCCCATCCAACCTAGTGGAAGCTCTTAAGACCAGAGGACAAAAGCAAGCCACTGCAAAAAAAGGAATATTGGGTGTAATAATTGGTGCCTTTGAATTTCTCCCCTCTCCAAGAAAGCTCAAACCCAGGTGCCAGTATGTTGCTTGCATAGTTCCCAGGGAAAGCTGGCTGTGTGCCTTGAGATATACTGGAATGATCTGCTCAGTTTGCCCACTACAGGTTTAAGGAGCTTACCTTCCATGCCATCTTAGAGAATATTCATACCTGGAGGATTCAGTTGCAATTATTATCTTCAGAAAAGTCCACTGTTTGTTGAGACCCAGGTTTTTTGGAGCTGTTCCAAAATCATTATACCTTTTATCTGCTGTATCACAAAGTTGTGCTGGAATGAAGTAGGACAAATGCACCTTGTGTTTTATTCACAGCCTTAACATTAAAAGTAAACTGGATGCAAAACCCTCTGAAATCTCTAAGAAGTGGAAATGTATCTATTTACTTCGAAAGACATAGCCTTGGCCTTAGATCTCTCTTGTCAAGAGTTAGTCTTTGTATATTTAAAAAAGATCTGAAAAATGATTTTTTTAAAACCAATTCTGCAATAAGCTGCCAGCTTCCACTTATACCCACTTCACAAATGTAATACAAAACACAAAAGGGAATCTAATGACTGTTGGAGATGCTTAAAACTCTCTTTTATTGCCAGAACAGTGCCACAAAAATGCTATGCCTTAATAAAGAGTATACTATAATGTGATACTTTATGACAGTAAAATAAATAATTAGAAAATTGAAGTTTAATTTTGCTTTTCACAAATGTATGTATGTGAGGATACCAGGAACTTCACATTTGGCAGATTGAGGAAATGAGAGGATTTTTAAGCATCTGTAAAATCCTTCAGGGAAAGCTGAGCATTGGCATTTTTGCTACTTGGCAGTACTCAAATTTCAGAAACACACATAACTAAACTTAATGCTTCAGTAGGTCACTGCCAACTGCATCTAATTATGTTTCACTGCCTTCTTGTCTGCTGCTGTTTTGCTCAATCGACATGCATACTGCAAAAACAACATATCTATCTGTGGAGTTTCATTAAAACTGCAATCCTAAAATAAGGTGGTATAGTAAAACTTACTTCTGGTTCAAGCTGAAGAGCACAACCATCCAGACACTAATTAGCTAGTCACTGAGATTTAAAGTTCGAGAACAAGTTCTAACCCAGGAAAACATGTGTCCATCTTAGAAATTATTCACTCACAAAATCATTACTTTAAGGACTTTACATTTGCTTATACAGTTACACAAATTTAATGTGGAAGCCCATCAGCTTTACTCCCACTATGCTGTCTTGATTGCTCGCTAAAAAATCTTTTTCTTCTTGGCATTAAACTAAGATTATAGTTCATTGTTTTCAGCTGGCTATCTCATACAATTCAACACTGATTTTGGATTAGTATCATAAAGATACAGCTGGAATAGATATGTATATTTTATATCATGATATGAATGATTTGAATGATATGAATTGTTATACATGTATTTAAATATTTAATAAATTCAGGAATGCATATTTACATTAAATGAAAGTCTGATTTCACCTGTCAATTTTTCTGTTAACAAACCATCCAAACTGAGAAAAAAATATGTATTAAATAGCTTCCCTCGAATTCATATGTTCCAATACATGCAACTGAGCGAGGGCAGTATACTTCTACAAATAAACACTTTAAATCAACTTTTAAAAGATGCAATTTTTTGTCCTAATTAATAACTACCACAAATGCTGGGATAAATAAAGCTTTCTAACAAGCTCAGATATTCAATAAGATGAAAACATGACAGGATTTCTGTATATGTAATCTGGATGAGCTAATCATTGGTTTTCCCTTTCCCTGCTGAGATTGATGTCAGCTTTTTCATTTGAACTCCTCTCTGACATACACCTTTTTCTGGTTTCCAGGCAACCAGCATCACTGAGAAAGCTAAGCATGCGCATCAACTAGTGTTCTTATCAGTGCTTTATTTCATAGTACTTCAAAACATTGGCAATTAACAAGTTTGGTTTCCCAGCCTGCAGTCCCTGAGGAATGGCTTCTCACTCCAATTTCAAGTAAGAAATGAGGAAGAAGATTCTTTCAGTAAATATTATCTTCAGAAAATGTTATCGGAGGAAAATAAAAATCTTGATTTTTTTTTTCTTGAAAGTAAAAATAAACAAAAAACTTAAATATTCCTAATTCAGTTAGATCTCTTCTGAAATTCAATAATGAAGTAGCACAATTGAATAATATATGAAGATTTAATCTTTCTAACAAGTATAAACCGTTTTGTAAGAGTCTTGTTGAGGCTGTGAAAAAATAGTCTGAAGAATAGCATCAGATTAGGGCTATTAAGGAATACAAAAATAGACAGACTGACATAATGAGCTGAATCCTTCATGATATTGACAGACAGTTTTTCAGATGGAAGAGTGAAATCATAATTAAAGCAACATATAATTTAATAACTCTCTAACACTAGTACTAGATACATGATTGTGGAGTCTGGTGGCTGTATTTGGAAAGGTCTGTATGTAGGGCAAAAGGTTCCCACTATGAAACTTCATAATTTTATTTACTGTGAACTTTTGATAGGAAGCGGGTAACATTTTTTATGATCCAGTGGTTTTATAGAATGGGAAATTGAGATTTAGAGTAACCATTGTCCTTTGAAATAGAATTGATGAAAAACATGTTAACAATTAATTTTTATATATATTCATACATGTATATATTTAAGAATTCCTTCAGAGTAGCTCTACAGAGAAGGATCTAGGGGTTCTGGTGGATGGAAAACTTAACATGAGCCAGCAGTGTGCTCTTGCAGCTCAGAAGGCCAGTGGTAGCCTTGGGTCCATCAGAAGAGGGGTGGCTGGCAGGGACAGGGAGATGATTGTCCCCTCTACTCTGCTCTTGTGTGGCCCCATCTGGAGTACTGTGTCCAAGTGCGGAGCCCCCAGTGCAGGAAAGACGAGGAGATGTTGGAGAGGGTCCAGAAGAGGGCCACCAGGATGATCAGAGAGCATCTCCCCTATGAAGACAAGCTGAGGGAGCTGGGCTTTTTCACCCTGGAGAAGAGAAGGCTGCAAGGAGATCTCATTGCAGTCTTCCAGTATTTAAAAGGGGATTATAAAAAGGAGGGGAATTGACTTTTTACAAGGATAGAGTATGACAGGACATGGGGGAATGGTTTTAAGCTTATGGAGGGGTGGTTTAGATTGGATGTCAGGGGGAAGCTCTTTACAAAGAGAATGATGAGGTGCTGGAAAGGGCTGCCCAGAGATTTGTGAATGCTCCTCCCCTGTAGCTGTTCAAAACCAGGCTGGGTGAGGCCCTTGGCAGCCCAGTCTAGTACCAGAACTGGAGACTGGTGGCCCAGCCTGTGGCAAGGGGTTGGAAATTGGTGATCCTTGAGGTCCCTTCCAATCCAAGCCATTCTATGATTCAGCCCTAAGCTGTTTTGAAGATACTAGGGTAAAATTACAACTTAATATTATTATTAAAATACACCTGAAGTTATTATTAGCTGTCTAAATTTGGCCTGTTTTCATCTTATACAAGAAGAAAATCAGTTTAATGAAATATTTACACAAGAACTAAATACTTGCCTCGCTGTAAATATTATTTCTATTACATTTATTACTTGGTTGAATTTTCTTCTTTCTTGCTCTCATTTCTGACTTGTTTCTTTCTCTTTTCCCTTCTCTCATTCTCTCTTTTTGTGTTTCTTTCTCTCTTTCTCTTTTTTTTTTTCCTCTTGCTCACAAAGTTTTTAGCACATGTATGATCCAAAATTGGCTTTACGTTAGTTAACAATTTTTGGTAGCTTAATCTGAAATAAATATGAAAAGCCTAATATCTATGAAATTCATAATGGTGACCTCACTCTTAGCACAAGAATAGAGACAACAAGCCAATTCTAGCAAACAAAAAAATTTAGGAAAAAATAAAAACATTAATTTATTGTCAGTCATAAGAAAAACCTAGAGAGAAATTAATCTTAAATTAATTAATTGCAGGGAGCCTACAAACAGGAGGGGAATCAACTCTTTGAAAGGGTTGATAATGGCAGGACAAGGGTAAACGGTTTTAAATTGAGGGAGGGGAGATTTAGGTTGGATGTCAGGGGGAAGTTCTTTACAGAGAGAGTGGTGAGGTGCTGGAACAGGCTGCCCAGAGAGGCTGTGGATGCCCCGTCCATGGAGGTGTTCAAGGCCAGATTGGATGGGGCCCTGTGCAGCCTGGTCTGGTATTAAATGGGGAGGTTGGTGGCCCTGCATGTGACAGGGGGGTTGGAGATTCATGATCCTTGAGGTCCCTACCAACCCTGGCCATTCTGTGATTCTGTGATCCTGTGATCAATTATCTTTGCTTTCTTCTCTAACTTCAATAACATTGTATTTTTTGTTGTTGTTGTTTTATCTTCTCTAACCAAACAGAATCAACTAGCAAAAATATGTTTTTATTTCATCTTCTCTCTTACTCTCTATATAAGAACAAGAATTGCCTTTGTAGTTGGTTCACCTTGTTTACGGGTGAAGATATTTATGCTGCCAATTCCCAATATATAATGAGTAGGAATTGTGCCTTTTTAAAGCCTGAAGAACTCCTGAAGGCTTTCATAAATTTAACCCAGAAGAAAAAGGGAAAATTCATTCTATGTGAAGCACTGTAGTCGGTGTTGTTTGTATGGAGTGAAGCTCTAACTAGTACAGCCTTGTCATTATTGTTTCTCTTTTCAGATCCCAAATAGATAATCTGCTCAACTCTGGAGGGAGAATCTATGTCCCTTTTTTCCCAATTAAAAGTAAGCAGCATACTGGTTGCTCTTTTCTCTCCAGGACAGTATCTTTTCATGGAAAACAGGTATTCTCCACTGCAGGAAGGACTGCAAAGTTAATGAACTACTCTCTAAATTTCACAACCTCAAATGGCATACAAGAGCAGGATTTCTGTGAATTGCTTCATAGCAAGGGCAGTTTTAATAGTAAATACACAGCCAGATGATCAAGCATAATATTCAAATATTCATTTTCCCCAGGATGGTCTCTACAACTCAGACTTGGAAAAGTTCCTATAAATAGAAATGTAAAATGTAGCACAACTTTGAAAGTTTATGAAACTAATAATCTGCAACATCAGAAAGTCCTTCAAAAATCTGTCTTTCATCAATTTAGCTGTCCCAGGATAACCAGAGGTGACCTAAAAAGATCTTTTATTTAGCCTGAACTTGCTTCTTGTAATGTTTTTGAAAATAAGGCAGAAAATGGGACATCTTATTTTTGTTGTCATAGTCATTTCAAGTGCCATCAACACTTTTATCAGCCAAGATGAAGAAGTAAAAAGCAGCATGCAAGTACAGACAAGAATTTGTATGAATAATGCAAAGACATTCAAATACTGAGATTTTTATGCAGGAAATTCCTTGTTGAAACTGCTTCTCAGCCTGTAAAAAACTCTGTATTTTGAAACTTTTTATTGCTCTTAATCTTAGTAATCAAAATTAGCATAAATTGCCATTTAGGTTAGTTCTGTGAATCTCACAACTGTTATGATTCATTTAAAGTTGTGACTCCTAATATAATCATTATTGCCTTAAGAAAGGAAAATGTCTCCAGTGAAAGCACATTTAAATCCAGAAAGTGCAGAAAGCCCCATTTCCTGTTGTTTAACAAATAGTTTGAAATAACTGGTGTAAAAGAGCATCTGGTTAGTGGTGTAGGCAGTATTTTGCAATACTGAACACATACATGAGTTCTTCATTAAAGAATGGAAATGACAGACCAACTGCTAACAGTTCAGCAGTACTCTTATCAAGTCATGACTACAAACCAGGAGTATTGATTTGACAGATTCAGAGGGGCAACATCCTGCAAGGTGCTAACCACTATGCTCCAGTACCCAGCACTGATTAATAGATATTTTCAAGCAGCAAGGAGGGTGCAGAGACTTCTGAATATCACCACTACATGTTTTATTATCAGGAAGGTTTGATAGGTCTAGCCTGTTTGTTTTTTTTTTCTTTTTCCCTTTCTCCCCCTAGAGTAGCTGGCAAGCTTTGGTAAGCTCTGCTTACAAATCATACAGAAGGACTTCTTCTAGACCTCCTCTTTGATGGCCATCAGAGATATTAAGAACATGTAATATATACCTTTAATTCTCCCAAACTGGCATTACATGAAATGGCATAAGATACCAAGTTATGCCATCAATGCAAATGTCCCAAAATCTATGAACTTGTAATGTGCATTTAGTCTATGATTTATGACAATTTGCACACACATAGAGAGAATATCTGTAATTTAAGAAATGCTCTCTTAAATATACCTCTATGCTTATATGTTATTAAAAAACTTATTTTCCAGTTTTGATGAAGCAGTACTTATCTGTACAACTTTGTGTTTTTAATGCTCTTACAGGGTAAAGGTACATGGCAGCAGTATAAAAAAAGGTACCGACTACTGATTTCCTTTCCTTAGAAGAGTTCCATAGACCCTAAAGGACATTAGGGATGTTTTTGAAATGAGGTAACCAATGTCCTACTTCTTACTGAATTCTTAGACTGTCATATTCAGTCAAGATTAATGAATATTCCCTTTTCCTGCAAGCTGGAGTCATCTTCACAAGGTTCCTTTAAGTGAACAGCTATATTTATCTGTATCACATTAATGATGAATGGCAGTTCTTACTGCACTGTATGAATTGCAATTTGTCTCATTCCTGATACAAAGCAGGCATTTCAGGTCTCTTTTGTTTGCTTTGGATAATAAAAGATGAGTGGAAAGAGAAAACAGAGGAGAGAGATAATTCTCATCATTTTTGGAATATGGAATGCGTGAATTTATAATCTGCACTAGGATTCAAGTGCAAATGATTTGATTTAGTATTAATTCAGAGAAAAATAAACAAAAAATTCAGTCTATCTAGTAAACTACTGCCTTTGTAGTACTTAGATGTTTACTTTGTGAAACCAATTCCATTCCAATTACATTCCTGTTGTGTTTTGGTTCTTGTATTCCTGCTTTCCTTGTATTCTAGACCACCTTTCCAACTAAAAAAGTGAGAACACTTTTTAAAAGTAACTTTTAATAATGTTTATCACTGAGTTCTAAAATTACAGGGGTTTCATGAACCTTCATAGGTTCATCCAAATTTTTTCTAGTGCAACAAGTAGTTATCGATTTGAGGTTTGTAGGAAGGAGTCACTGTAAATAATGAAAAGATATGTTTATTTTCTATTATTCATTGCTTAACTGTAATGGGACAATTTACATTGAAAAAGCTACTGAAAGAGAAAAAAATTATTCTGACTTTTACGGCCAACATAGCAATAGAGATGAATGTCTTGTTGTGTTGGAAGCCACAAATGGAGCTTACGTTTTTCTAGATGCATTTGGTAACTAAAAATATAAGCTTGCACACAAGTGTTTTCTGTACTTACAGAGGACATACCACTCTACAGCAGATAAAATATTTCCCTAAAACCAATCTTGTGTTCCTTAATCACATCTGTTCTGTAAACTCATTGAATTTAAGAAGCACGAAGTATTTTTGCTTTTCTCTTTAATTTTACTATCTCTTCAATTCCATTGTTATCATCTTGAAAATCTCTGAAGTCCGTGCCATCCATTTACCTTCCAAACAAGTCTAATTATTCAGGAGAGTGGATATCTTTGCTAGAGTAACATAAGGAAATATTATGTTGCCCAAGAAATCAGGGTAAGAAATCCGTACAGACTTAGTGATACTTTAAGAAACAAAACAAACACTGAAAATGAGATTTAGGGAACCCAGCAAGCTGTGAGTGAAGTCAACAAGGGGTGCTGGGATAACAGTACGACTGAGATTGACAGTCTGCTTGTTAGAGAATTCAATGATTTGGAAGGTGTCTCTGTCAATTCAAAATTCACAGCTATTAACTATATCCTCTATGATAACAAAAGAAACTGAAAAAAAACCTCACAGAAATGGGGGAAAAATTGTGTCTCAACTGTGTTGTGTAAAAATTCTGGTTCAGATTTGCACTCCTGATATTTGCAGTAGGTAGTAACATCTAGGTATTGACTTGGCATACTTGAGGTGAAGGAGTTGTTTTGTTTTGTTTTTAACAATCTTTCTTATATTGCAGTATCTTTGAATGTCCTTCAGAGACCAATGTTTCTTCATGCAATGCTTCTTCATTTATTTATCTCAGTATTTTTTTATTTTCCCAAAAAGGAAACAAACTAAAAAAAAAATGTGTTCCTATGGACAAGCTCTGAAAGTATCCATCAGGTAGTGAGTTTCCTGATTATGTATGTGTAATCTGAGAAGGATGTTAAATTGCTCAGCACCATGGAAACTGAGTGGCTGTGCATATATCCATCAGTAGCATTTTATGTACCTTAGGTAAGTTGAGCATTTCTAGAGCACTGAGACCTACTCTTTGACTTTGATTTTTAAAGCAGAATTGAGGCAATCAAAGCCATTTATGGATCTTACCCCTTAGCCATTCATTGTGGACTCCAGTGGCTGAACTTAAATCAAAGTGAGTATGGATTAATCTAAGAAATCACAGAAGTTCTATACTTAGAAGTTTTGAGTAAATGCGCAGTAATATATTGTTTTCTCTTTGTTTTGTTTGTGTGTCTGTTTGTTTGTTTATGCATGACTGCAAATGACATACGTTCTTTGAGAAGAGAACTTAAAGAAACTTTACAAGCAAAGTACTTTTACAAAACAAGTGTGAATGCAGTGGCTACGCTCAAATGGTAAAACCTTTATGTGTTCGAATAGAGGCACTGACTACAAGCAGATACATAGATTCTGTTGCATTGTGCCACATGCAATATTGCTTATATAAGACACAACCTTGTCAGAATGGCTACAGAGAATCAGTAAGACACCTTGGGTCTGGAGTAAGATGTCAGTCAGATGTTTACTAATTAAGAATTTGCCTCTAAGAATAACCTTAATCTAGATCTGGGATCTTGACACTGGGATTAACTTCCCTCTTTTGCTAGTGATACCACTGTCATTACTCTTCAAGAAAGTTGATACATATATCTCCTATTGAAACCACTGCACAGTTACTCTGCAGTTAAAGGTGTGGTCCTCTTGCAATTCCTACAAAATCCTTTTTCCCTAAAACCTGATCATAACATTTTCTCAGGTACAGTGACTGAAAGACCCAGTCATTAGTTACTTTAAGAATCTAATGGCATTCTTCTACTGTTATAGCAAAACACAGCATGGAAAAAAAAACTTCCTACTCACTTTGGAGTTTACCAAACATAGCAGTTTTCCACATTCAAAACGGAAGGTCTTATGGAGAGGGATTTGTTTTCATAAATTTCAGTAACTGCATTAATTCCTGGTAAGCAAATATAAAAGAAGTTTATCTTCCAGCTTACAGTAGGGAACCTTAATATCTACTTCCTTCAGATAAATACTTTTGGAACTGTTAGAGTAAAAGTTTCCTAAGCAATTAAACAATATAATAATATATATAATATATATACAGTATTATATATATTATATATATATAATTAAACAATATAATATAATTAAACAAATAATCCTTGATTTTTGATAATGAAGCACTTGAAGATTCAGTGACCTGTGTGAATATTACAGTAGCTACATATTCAGAATTTGTTTTAATTGAAGAAACTGTGTATAGCATACACAAAAGAGAAACAAGCAAAAAAAAAAAAAGAAATTAAAAAGTTAAGATGTTATTCTGACTTCTTTATATGCATGTAGGTGAAAATAGTTATTTTGGTCAGCTGTAGCCTAAGTACACTCACTTTTTTTTCTTAAAAAAAACAAAAACAAACAAACAAAAATACTAAAACAACGCTGAAACAGAATGCATGCACGGGAATGAAGAATTTGACAAGAAATAAACATCTGGCTTGGTATAAGAATCACATGGTTTTTTTTTTTTTTTTTTCTAAAGAAAACGTGATTATAGCCAAGAAAACAAGAATTATTTTGGCCAGTCGTTGGGGTTATTTTTATTACACTAAGACTTAAGATATAGTGAACAAACATAGTGTAAGAATATATAGTTTGTGATGCAACACTTAATGGTATAAAAATAGCAGAAATATGTGAAAAAGAAAAGGAGAGGAAGAAGGAAAAGAGTTTGTTTTCTACTTGTATTCATTCTATTTAAGACCTTGTATTCATTCTATTTAAGGACTGAGATATGAAATATATTCTGAAAGTCCCCATATGACTGGACGTAGAGCCAGTGTTGTTCAACAAAGAAAGGGAATACAATGCAGAAATTTATACTGCACTTAGTGGAACTAGATTTTTTTTTTTTTTTTTTTCCTTGAGCTAATAGAATATAGGTATTTATAACATTTTATAATACATATAATTATAATTATAATACATATAACAGTATCTGATTAATAAAAAATATCTAATGCTGAATGATTAAATTCTGATTAACTGGAAATGGGTACATTGCCATTATTTTTCCATTATTTAGGCCTCCTTTAGCTCCTTTTTTTTTTTTTTTTTTTTAATTTATTTCATATTTTCTCTGTCTATTAAATGAATCTACCCCTTTACGTATACTATTATATAGTTCAACCAGAATAACTAAATAATTCTCTTGGTCTTTCATGTTTCTCTCTCTGAAGAGTATGACGGAATTAAATGTACATTTTTATCAGGTATGGGTGCTTCTGAATGGGATTCTGTAACAAGATGTGTTAGGTGTATGTGTTCTTATGTTTGTAGTGAGAGCTGCAGAGATGGTTTCTGTAAAGTAAGGCTAGGGCTGCTCTTTACTGGACACAGTTGTTACTGCTTAGTTCCAGCTGGCTCCTCTGGAAATATCTGTTTAAGAATGTGCAAAACATGAAGAGAGATGGGGAAAACGAATGTGAAATCACAATGCCAGAGGGGTAGGTTTTGCTCCATGGCAAAGCTGGTAATGCCCCTGAAGGGATTGCAGCCTGCGGAGGACCCACGCTAAAGCACAGGCGATGAGGTAGAAAGAAAGAAGGAGTGGAGAAATAGATTGAGAAGTGGGAAGAAATGACTTCATGTTGGCCTCACAGATGGGACTGAGTGCAACCTGCGGTGATAACAAGGGAGCAGAAACTAGGAAGTGGGGATGGCAGGTGTTTTCTGTAAGTGCCTATAGATTTGTTGCCTCTTTTTTTTTTTTTTTCTTTTTTTTTCTTTTTTTTTTCCAAATAAGTAAATGAGTATTTAATGGTTTATGTTAACTAGCAGTAAATTAAATGAAATTCTAAATGTTGAGTCTGTTTAGCCCATGACAATAATTGGTAAATGATTTCCCTGTCTATTTTGATCCAGGAATTTTCTCACTCCTAACTTTCATATTATATACTTCATCCTGCAGGAGAAGAGTGATAGGCCAAATCCCACGTTGCATAACCATAAAGGGGTTAATTTTAGTTTTTCAAGAACTGTCAGCCCTATTGGGCAATAGTTTTTTTCCTGCAAAATGGAAACAATGAAAAAAGTTCTCACAGATATAAAACTTTGAATGGATGGATACTTTAAACACTACAATGTAGTAGATATTATGAACAAAAGATACAATTAAAAAAAATCCATTTTGTTGCTACAAGTCTAACCTAGTTCTCTTAAGCTGATCCAATTGTGAACAAATACAAAAATCACAAGTACCTGAACCCTCAAGAAGTCCTGCTTCTGGAAAATGCAGAAATACGAAAAATGAGCTTGGAGACAAATGTTTGCTTCAGTAGACAAATAAACAACGCTAAAAAGTGGGAGTGAACAGTCTTCACACAGTTCTAAATAAGGTATGTACAAGTACTTAAATGTTAGCAGTCTGTTCCAGGATCCCATGAGAATAACTAGTGGTGATAAGTGTTCCAGATCTTGCCATGTAGTTTTTGTTTGTTTGTGTGTTTGTTTGTTTTCCAATAAATTTTTAATCAAAACCATCCTATGTTTATATGGAAATTATTCTGAGAAGTGCTTGTATTCTTTGTCTTTGAGTATAGGCTTTCTGCGCTTCGGAAATACTTCTCTCTTCCTCCTCTTTTATTTTCTTATGACTACGTGGGAATTGGCTATTTTCATTACATATACTTCTAATACATGAGCATTCCATGTGGTTCCTCTGTCTTTGTCATATTTCTTCTGTAGTCATTTTCTAATCAGACCTTGTGTCTTATTAGAATGTAGTTCCACAAATTCAATGTCTCTTTGATCAGCGAGGCACTTCATCTGCTTGTCCCAGTGGAATTATTTTGAGAGTCAAAAAGCATAAAACAGAAATAAAAAATATTTTAGCCACTCCAGTATAATAATTGTTTTGAAAATAAGTGCATTAATACTGTGAAATTTAAATCAAGCAGCTATGCACTGGCAAGAAAGTCTTGTTTATCTCATAAATTCTGCAGCTATTTCCTAAGAGTCATGTTATTTTTCATATTGTATTTTATTATTGTTATTATTATTAAAAACATTTGATATGCTATGAAAACGTTGCAATATACATTGCTTTTTTGGTGAAGTTGAACACATAATAGGATTTTCTCTTCTTACAGTGTTTTATCTTTCTTCTCTCCCTCCACATCTTCAGATTTATCAATAAAGCACATATGTAGATTCTTTGTCATGAAAAAAAGAAAGCCATCTGAAGCTGAAAAAGCACTTTTTAAAAATCTCAGTAATTTTTGCAGTTTCTCAACTTTCATTATATTTTGTTTTATCAGGCTATACCCAAAGCAATCACCATGACAGTCTATACTGTTAATGCTACTTGAATTTTGATACCTCCATGCACACAGATCAATAGCTGTACCCACACAAAAAATATGATATACTTCAACAGAATGCGGAACAAGAAAAAACAAAAGAACATCTTCATATTCAATTGTAGGGGGGTAAAAATGATTGAATTAATAAATAAATTATAGTGGTTTATTTATGATTCAGTTGTGATTTAATCATAAGACCAAGCAGAATTGAAAGAATTACACCACTTAGCCTCTCTTAAATTTCTCATTTTCAAATCTTAAATACTCAGTCCCTTGTATATCGTTGGATCAAATGATCAAAAGGAGAGAAAGAGAAGTTATGCTTCCAGATGGCAAAAGTAGTTACAGTGTTGTGAACCGAAAGGCATATGTATATTACAGCTAGAATAGCTATCAGTAGATAGTCTTTATTAGAAGCAGGAAGGGAAAAGTCTTCAGTTTTTCATTAACTTCAACAGTTTTTCAGTGATGTTATATATTGTTAGATATCATATGATAATAACAGTGATTTCTTGTACTCCTTTGTAATACTTGAAGAAATTGCAGACCTCAATCAAAGGAAAAACTTTAGTCACTGCTGCCCTTTTTTCAGTGGTATTACTTGATAATAAAATTTCATGCAAACACCTTGATACAGATGTTATCTATGTTGTGTTTATTTATTTAGGAGAAAGCTGTGGTAAGTCTACTTCTTTCCAGTCTGGACAAATGAAAAGATAGCATAAAAGCAATATCTTTTTCTAATTAAAATCATAAAAATGGAAATTTACGTATAGTAGGAGACTGGATGCTCCTCTCTACAGGCAAAAACAGTCTTATTTTTGAGCAGCTTATAAAGGGACTTTGGATTCACTACGACAGGGGAATAAGAAGATATTAGAACAAATGATGATAGATGAAACCAACATCAATGAAAGTACACAGCCATTCATCCAGAAAAGTGGAATGCATGATGCAGGAAGAACATTACATTCTGTCTTCCACTAGAAATAAAAGCATTATCTAGGTTGTTGGGTTTCTTTTTTTTGTTTGTTTGCTTTGTTTTGTTTTTTGTTTTTGTTTTGTTTTAAGATTTTATGGAATAAAAGGATTAAAAGGAGAGATCTGAGAAGAAAAGGGTAGTCTCTTGTTTGTTTTAACAGATGTTAGTGTACTGCTTTTATTAACAAATAGAATATATACTATTGCAAATATTAAAAAGAGTTGAACCAAATACTATCATTTTAGAGATGTCTCTTATTCTAGTCACTTTGAGAACTCCATTATGATTTTCTTCTCTGTTAATAAACTGAGTTTTCATTAGAAATATTTGTAGCTGACAAACAGGTAAAGTTTCTTAGCACTGGATGCATTAAACAAACAAACAAAGTAATTTCTCCACCATATATACCTAATCCAAGAAATGTTAATAACAATGATTAATGTAACCAAATTTATCTGATATTAAAAATTGTCTTGTTATTAAAATCTTATTAGAATGTAGTCTAGTAATTCTGTAGTATTTTATGATGTGAGTTACTAAACAGATTGCTCATGCTAAATTGTGCCATGACATTTGAGTACACATCACAAAATAGCTTTTCAGTTCAGATGTCAGAGGCCTATGTTGGTTGTAGAGGTTGAATCTTCCCACCAGTATTTCATTGCATGTTGTTGCCATGTGACAGATGGCATCAGGGGGACACTGACAACATGGTGTCTGATGTGGAAGCGCATATGAAGCAAAGGTGTGTCACTGAATTTCTCCATGAGAAAAGAACAGTAACCTCAGACTTTACTTCATACTTGCTGGATGTTTGTGAGACCAAATGATGAATGTGTACACAGTGAGGTTTGTGGGTGGTGTGCTTCAGCAGTAATGATGGCAACAGTATCACCATCACTGGTTCATATTGTCCCTTGCACCACATGCAGTCTCTTGTTCATTGCTCGTGAAAATGCGGAGCTAGAGCTGATGATCATGTGGAAATATAGTGTTCTTTTTTAGCTGAGAATTTGTTCCATCAAATAGTATTATTGTAATTTTTGTGTCTGAACATGGTAATGTTAAGATGATAATCTGAGTCTTAACATATAGAATAAATTTTCTATGTGAGAATAAAAACTGCATGTTACACACAGACACACACACACACACACACACAAAAAAAAAAAAAAAAAAAAAAAGAAGCAGAAAGTTCCATTGATTACATGAAGTAACCCTTGCTTACAGCATTGAGGGATTTGGACATCAGGCCTTGGCACTCCTGTTACAGATAAGCAATGAGAGACTCAATAACTTCAAATAGTCAGGTAGTGCTACTTCTATTACTGCTCCACAGTGCCACATCCAGTGAAAACACAGTTCACATAGTTCAACAGATGCTTTTCATATTGAATTTGTCCTTGAGCTGAAAAATTATATGCATCAGAAAATAACACTAGATAGGACTTGAAGAGAAAAGTGAGTTTGAGTGCTTTTATAGACTGCATTTGTAGCCCACATCAATGAAAGGAGATGAAGAACATTACTTACTCATACACTGTATAGATTGATTACAGTTTCCACTATAGTCAGATTAGTAAAAGAAGAATTAGAAAAGATTTGTACTTGCTGAAAAGAGAGAATTCAGCACATTGCTGATGCCATGAACTCTCAAAAACAGTGCAATTAACTGTAGCTAGTCTCCTAATTAGGTCATTTGACTTTCAAAACATCATCTGCAGAGCCCAGTTTGTATAGTTTAGCCCTAAGATGACAAGATGTCTCAAACTTAGCATCCATAATCCAAAACTTTGCTAGGTATGTTACTTGGAATAAAAGATAAAATACTATCTTTCTTCTTTACCAGAAATAGCAGTTTAGAAAGGGGTTGGCAGAAAATTCTGCCTGCATGATAAAATCCATGCTATATCAGCTTCCAGGGCAGATGAAAAAACCTTAACTTTGAAGAAACCTTAACTTTTCAGTTCAGTACATTTTGTTGACACTATATACACTTTTCAGTATATGTTATTGTGGAATTAACATCTCTGAGTATAGCTCAAAGGCAACAGCACTGCTATATACATCTATTACCTAGACTTATCACACCTTTCCCTTTCACTATGCATTGACCAACTGAGGAGGATCAGTAATAGGAATGGAGAAAATTCTGCATGTGCCTCATGCTTCTTAAATAAAATACGTTTGTTCAAGGTGAAACATAAGCATAAAAGTAAAACAACATACTTTTGATATAATAGCAAATTTTTATCTGTCATAAATAAAGTTCTCTGTTAGTAATTAACAAAAAAGGACCAGTTCATATGTTTGATGTACACCAGAAATGGATTGCAAGGCTGGGCTGCCCAGGCTGCCTGGGGAGGTTGTGTTGACTCCATACTTGGAGGTACTCAAGGTCAACTGAACAAACACCTAAACATCCTGGTCTGATATCACAGTTGGCCTTACATTGAGTGAGGGCATACACTAAAGATCTCCTGAGGTCTGTTCTAACCTGAATGGTTGTATAACATCACCTCTGCCTTTGTATAAAGTGAGAATCATTTTCATTCCTTGTCATGTTGAATATTATGTTGTACTACATACGATTTAATAGTGAAAATGATAATGGAACAGAAAATAATGTTAAAGGAAGAGTAAATACAAATAAAATATATGTAAGCGCTAATTTGATTTTTTTTTTCTTTTTTTTCCCAGCCATATGATGGCTGGACAGAATGATATTGGAGGTCTTTTACAACTTTGGTGATTCCATTACTCTATGTATACATTTGTTTCAACTTCTTATGGATGCTTATGCAGTCTATAGTTGCAGAAAAATAGTTTCAAATTTTCCATATATGAATGGAAACCTAATTCTGCTCCTATAGACAAAGCATATTTAATCCAGTCCTTATTGCTGTCACTTATCCTTTAACACCCTTCCAATGGGTGAAAAAATGGTATGTGTTGCCTCCTGGCAACTGCTTGATCCCGTCACCTAACTCAAAATTTTCTGGATGCGGAAAGATAAATTGGTGGAATCCATGGAAATTCTATTCTGTTTGTAGAATGTAAAAATGTAACCACATTTGTCAGATGGATTATTTGTCAGATGGATTACATTTGTCAGATGGATTATTCATTGTGAATAATTGTGAATTATTGTGAATACTAATTATTATTATTATTATTATTATTGTTGTTATTATTCCCATTGTTCTTATGCCATAATTTTCACTGCTGGATGTCAGATTTGTATATTTTGTGATGCACTGATTAAAAATTCAGTTCCTTTTCCTGAAAGAATCTTTCAATTCCCTGAAAATATTTACTATTATCAAGTCATGTTAGAAGCACTGAGACTGATGATAATACACTGTCAAAGAAAATAGAAAGGAAAAAAATATTTGCTTAAAGATCCTTCCTCACTGAGTAGTATAAGATATTAAGTAAGTTTTGGAGTGTTGAATTCAGGAAGGATAATGCAATTCTAAGGAATTTAAAGGAATAGGCAGTGTCCAAGATGCTAGAGAATATTAACAGTTCATTAGTTCCTTGCAAGTCATGAGAAAAAAACCAACCAATTCACCAAAAGAAAAAAGCACACAATGCAAAAAAGAGAGGAAAAAAAAAAAAGTCACCAACACAGTGTTCTTGGAAATTTCCATATTCTGTGGTGCTCTCTTTACATGAATTATTGGAGCTTGAAAACATACCATGCTTTTACTGGGAAAGGTGCAGAACACAGGTGACCAGCATCATAATTTCTTAGTGAGAGATTTATGTACCACCCGCTAGCCAATATAGAGGGATTAATACTTCATTTTAGAGTTTAAATTTTAATCCCTAATGTTTTATATGAAACATATGTTCATTATTCCTGCCTTTGCTCTAGTTCACTCAAAACTGCTCTCTATTAATCTAATTTATTTACCCCTAATATGCTTATTTGGTTGGCTTGTGTGATTCAACTTAAAGAATATTTCCACTACCCTGCAGCCTTAGTCACCCATGGTTTGTTCAATGTATCAATATAACCTCAAAATATGTTCTGATAAATGTCATGAAATTTCTGTGGAGGTGTCAAGTTAGATGACAAAAGGGCTCTTCTCTGTTCACATGGAACAATGAGGCTTGAAAACAGATGGAGGAACCCAATACTTGGGTCAGAAGTGCAAGCCCCAAGCCAGCTCTCTGAGAGGAGACTGTATCCACATTAGCTGAGGAATCACCCAGGGTAAGTCCATGGGCAAAGCCCTCCTGGATAATCTTTGGACAGAAAGAGTTGACTGCCTAGTGGAGTGAGACACATTAGAGGATACAATTAAAGAGCATTTCAGGATTGCAAAAAAACATTATGAGATGTTTGAAAGGAATCAAGCATGAAAAAAGAGAGGAATCAAGGTTGAACAAGCAAGGGAAAGGGATGAGTACATTTACAGTAATGTAAAGAAGTGGCTGGTTGGGTCATGCCATGCATCTCATCAGTTCAGCCAGTCCTGTCTTCTCATTAAGCTCCACTTGGCAGTAGCAAGTGAGCCAAGGAAGTCTAACTGCCTGTCTACCTGTGTGCAAGCAGCTAGAGAGTCTGGTGAGCCTGCATGTTGAGTTGGGTTTAAAACCAGTGTGTGAATTGATGGTGAATATCAAGCTGGACTACCTGACAAGCTGGTTTGGGAACCAAGTATAATAGTGACCAAGTCTGGCCAGATACTAGAGAGACCATGGAGTCTGACTTGGTCAGCAAGTTGTCTACTAGTGAGGCAAAGTAGCTCAGGCCAGCTACTGGGGAGACCATGGCATATGAGGGTCAGCTACTGGTAAGGTCATAATTCTGATCCACCTACCAGCAAGACTCTTCTGTAGATACTTCTGTCCTTGTTTGTGAAGAACTGGGAGATGAGAGGATCCAGGATCAGATTAGATGTTAAAGATGAATTATTACAGGGACTTATAGTGCATGAGTGTATATAAGTATTTATGTTTTTGTGTGTGTTTGTATGTGTGTGTGCATGTGTGTGTGCAAGGTGAATATCTACAACAGGAGTGGGGATGGAGGTTTGGGGACTGGTGTCCTCAGATGACAGAAACAAGTGAGTGTTTTAGAGTCAGCAACAGAAGAAGGAAGGGAATGAGCTTTTCCTTCCTCCGTTCTTCTCCAAAAGAATGATCAGGTGCTAGAACAGGCTGCCTAGGCAGGGGTGGAGTCTCTGGAGGTGTTCAAAAAACATTTAGGTGTGTACTGAGGGGCATGGTTTAATGGGAAATACTGGTGATAGGTGAACAGTTGGACTAAGTGATCTTGGAGGTATTTTCCAACTTTGGTGATTCCACCGACCTTGGTGATTCTATGATTTTATTAAGAAAGAATTTTTTCCCTCATCTCATGGCTGTGTCACAACTGATGAATTGTTTCACTCTTCCACCACAAAGATGACAGTGAAATTACTTCAAAACATGATGTCTGTTATAAAGACAGAATTTTTCTTAATCCCCGTAACAGCTGTTTTGTGACACAAGGCCTACAATTTTATTTTCATAGCTGAGAAGTTATTACTACTTAACTTTTACATTATAAAATCACCCACAGGCCCTACATTAAGACTGAAGACTGGCTGTGATAGACCTGGTATTGCAAAGGAACATAAAAGATAGGAGATTTATATTAGAAGTTAGGAGGAAGTTCTTTACTCACAGGGCAGTGAGGCGCTGACACAGCTGCCCAGAAAAGCTGTGGTGCCCCATTCCTGGAGGCACTCAAGGCCAGGTTGGATGGGGCCCCAGGCAGCTTGAACTGGTGGGGGATAGCCTTGCCGATGGCAGGGGATGGGGCTGAATGGGCTTTGAAGTCTTTTTCAACCCAAACTATTCTGTTCTTTTGTGATTCTGTGACTTAGTTTCTGTCTAAAGAAACCATGGTCAGTTGTCAATCTATCAACTTAAAAAAGACTTTACTTGCACCAAAATTATTAAACACCTTTTGAAATTACCCAGTTTTCCTCTTAGCCTTAAAGAAGCAAAATATTTGTCTCTAGTTGTAGTGGAATTAAAATCCTCTTCAGATCCTTATGTACTACTAACTGTTTTTAATTTATATTTGTTTAATATCTGATGATTCTTTTTTAAAATTTTTTTCTGTATTTGTTACACAATAAAGAGGAAAAAACTGATTATGTTTTATTAAACACTTGTCCAGTTTCACCTTGGAATTTTAATATTTATATGTTAGAATGTTGTAAGCTATAATATAGCATACTATTTGAAGATATAATAAACATATATTGCCTGGTAAGATCTGTCAATATGTTTTCTGGTGAAATATATGTTGGTTTTTTTTTTTCAAATTTACACACTAATGTGCTCCTAGTTCCTGTAAAATGACACTTAAAATGAAATACCATAGTCATTCTATCATTGCTAGTTAGTGACTTCAGAAAAAAAATGACAAAAGAGCACAGGATAAAAATGGTTTTGTGGTGATCAGTTTGAGCCAACAGCACAATATGCAGTTAAATAGGAATCGTGCAGATTCTGAGAACAATGAATAGAAGGCCACAAAATAGGGAGACTTGCATAGGCAGGTGAATAGGCAGGGCTTGAAGCATGCAAAAATTTGCTATACTTGAGATAGTCCCATTAACAATCTCTCAGCTGCAGTGTAGTGAAAAGATGGGGTACAATAGTCACTGATGGGAAAGTTCAGGAAAAATGTCAGAGGAAAAAAATGATGTAGAATGAGAATTCAGATGACCCATTTAGATGACAATGTCTTAGCTCTCTTAAATAAACAGGAACAGGAGGAGTAATAATCCATCACTGCTCCTTGACAATCCCTGACAGTCATGTGAACATTTGATGTACTAGAGCTCTCTTGCACATTAGGACACGAAGTTTGATTCTTCATGCATGGAATTATTATTTTTAACCCAAGGAAAATTGGTTGCTGTGTCAATTCCATGATCAAAAATTCCTCTTTGGTATGTAAACTAAATGGTTCAATCTTGCTTATGTTATAATTACCACCTAAATATTACAAGTATATGTATCAAATGGAACTTTGTGGCAATTATGATCTTCACACCAGTTGTCCAGACTTGTATGGGAATTTTCTACTTTTCTGACGTTCTGAAAAATACTAGTTTATGGGGAAAAAATGATTCTGTGAAAACTCATCACTTTTAAGATGTTATTAGAATGCTTCTTAGCTCCATGATAAGCATCTGTTATATACCAAGATATTTTCTATACAGCTAATAACAAGATCAACAGAAGACCCATACTTGAATCACTCTTCCTAGTCTCTTTCAAGAGGGATTTGATGAGGATATTCTGTAACCTACTGAAGTCCTTTGAACTTTTCTTTCACATCTTGAAAGTTTTTAGTGCCACCATGATGAACTGCATCTTTGTTTTTGTTTGTTTTTTTAAACTGTGAAAGTTTGTGGATGGGGAAATGATTCTCTAATCACAATAAATACAAATGAGTATTAAGGTTTGCTACAAGTGAAGAGTAAAATTCTACAGCATAATCTTAGTCTTGAAGCTACATCCATCTACACCACAGCAAGCGTTTATCCTTAGAAATACCTTGCTGGAATGACATGGAGAATAAACAGAACAAATGTATTAAAATATTATTCAAATTCAGATTTTAAACTGAAGAAAATAAACATCATCTATTGCTTTACTGAAGATAAAGAACATCTAGCTTAACTGATTGGGAAATACAGTTTTTTAATTATTTTTTATCTTAATAAGATTTTGCATGTAAAATGATTCTTTAAAATTAATATATCTATCATAGAAATAAAGCATAAATTCTTTTAACTATTTGGTACTTTTGTAGGACGCATTCTCTCTTCTTTCCTTACTTGCTTCTTCCCTTCCTTTTAACTATAATTTTTTATTTTTATTTTTTTGCTAGTTGGCAGACTTCCTAGCTATCAACTAAAAAAAATGTTTTCTTTATTGATCCTGTGTATACTTGTTTGTTTCCATTATCAAAGATCCTTAAAAACATGGCTTGTAAACACAGAAACTGTGAGATTGGATCTCTAGAAAAAGTTTGTAATTAAGCTACAATTAAGCTGTTTATGAGAAAGCAGGAGGATTAAAACTAATCCCAAGGCTTAAAACAGTTGGGAAAAGTTTCTGACCAACCATATAAGACAGCTTTCTGAGATCAGAGATCCTCATGCAATGAGGAGCAAATAGTACTTTTCACTCTTTATAAAGTGTGAAATGTTTGGCTTATTAATGAATTTTACTAATGCTCATGCATTCCCAAATGTCCTGAGTGAGTTAGAAATGTTTGATTCTACTACTTACTGAAGCTTCTCAAGTGCATAATCATTTAATTAATAAAAGATGCTAGAAACTTATAGGGCCTATAATTAGGATTGTTCATATATGGCTTAATATTTGAATGATAAGTGTTAAGCCTTATTATAAACACTGTTATACATATGACATTTGAAAAGATAAGAGATCAGATTCTCAGTAGTATTTTTAATGCATTCTTAGGTACCAAAGTTAGCCATTTACAAAATGGATCCTTAAAGGTCATTTATTCCAACTCCCTGCAATGAACGGGGATGCTTATAGCTTGATCAGGTTGCTCAAAGGCTGGTCCAGTCTAACAGTGATTGTCCCCATGGATGGAGCCTCCACCACATCCCTGGGCAACATGTTCCAATGCTTCACCATCCCTATTAAAAAAAACTTCTTGCTTATATCAAACCTAACTCTCCCCTCCTACAGTTTGAAATCTTTTCCTTTTATGCTGTCACCACTTCCTTATTATAGCGCCCTTCAGATATCAAAAGGCCACTCTCAGGTCTTCCTGAATCCTTCACTTCTTTAAGCTGTTTAAGCCAGTCACCTCAGATCCTTCTCATCCCCAGGCTGAACAGCACCAGCTCTCTCAGTCTGTCTTCATAGGAGTGGTGTTCCAACATTTGGATCATTTTTGTGACACTCTTGATGTACTCCAACAGGTCTATGTCTCTTCTGTACTGAAGACTCCACATATGGATGCAATACTCCAGGTGAGGCCTTACCAGCTCAGAGTAGAGGGTCAGGATCACCTCCCTCCACAAGCTGGCCACAATGTCCAGCTGTCCATCCCCAGTATCCCCAAATTCTTTTCAGTAGGGTTGTGCTCCATGCTTACTTCCCCAGCATGTACTGATAGTGGATATTGCCTTGACTCGGATACAAGACCTTGCAATTGGGTTTGTGGTGAACATAACTATAAAATTATACTGGTTTTCTTCAGTTCCATTCTAACAGAGCCAAACCTGTATCACCTTTTTATGGTCCATCCTAAATCAGGAGTTATAGTACCAGCGATGAACAAGTGAATGTTTCATTTCAAAACTGTAAGCACGTCATCCTTATTTGATTCTTTGAGTCTGTCTTTCCCAGGAAGCAGTACCTTAAAAAACAGATAATACTAAACTCATGGAGATAAACAAGCCCCAGTCTTTATCAAGGAAGGCTGTAAACAATGTAATTTCTATCATGTCAGTAGGAGCTTTCAGAGCTTCAGATTTTTGAGCTCTACTTTTGTACGAAACTTGTATCAAATAGCCATCTTGCTATTTAGACAACAGTTACTATAGTCAATGTATTTCTGTCCATTTCAAAGTAGAGTGGAGATGTCAAATCATATCCTATAAGAAACACTAGTTTCAAAGTATCAGTATTTCTTAATATAAAAATAAAGTTAATGTAGTTTGAAAGCAGAGAAGCAAACAAAAGAATCTTTGCTTACAGACACGTAGATACAAGATCTCAAAGACAATCTGTTGCTAGCATTAGCTGTGCCAGACAGTGAAATCACATGAGAAAAAGAGAATTTAAGCCTAGACAGATGAGAGTGGGCTGACTATGGTAAACTGTTTTATTGTAGGTATAAAATAAGGAATACAAAGGATGTGAAGAAAACCCTGGTAAGCTAACTTATGTGGAAAAACTGTTGGAAGTGATACAGTGTCTACAAAATAAGGCTACAGTTATAACTGCTTTCATAAAACAGAAGAAAACATTCCTGTTGCTACCACTGCACTTACAGTACTTTAAAAAAGTGATTTCACTATTTGTTATATTTCATATAACGTATGAAATAATGCATCTTTAAACTAATGGTGGTTTTGTGTAAGTCATATGCTCACGATGCTTTTGATAGCAGAATAAAATTAATGTTGTAAATATTTTATTCAGTTTGCTATAAATCTCTGTAATAATCATCTGGAATTGTTGTAATTTCCAAGGTTGCATTTTTGAATCATTGTTTGCAAGTCTGTGGATAAAAATATTGATGGAGACTTAAGCAAGATCACAGATCTGTCTGAGGGTTTTTTTAGTATGCAAGATATTTTCCCTAATTACTGGATCAAATATTTATTAATTAATTGCTTGCAGTTTAGTAAGTAAGTAAGCAGATCTGTTTCAAAGGGATTTCTCTCTCTTTTAAACTTCATACAAACCTTTACTTAGTATGTCAATTTCAGTTTTTATTTTCGTTAAGTAAAATTATTTGACATGGTTACTCATATGATATTTACAATTTAGTCTTTTGATTCATCTATGTTTAATATTTTCAAAGGCAACAGTATCTTGAATACACTTGTACAACGACAGAGTAATTTTTATTTTTTTCCTTTTCCTTTTCCTATTTCTTTTTTAATGACAGATGTTTTATAATTCTGTGCAATAGGATAGTCTCAGCATTCATTTAATGCTTTCTTCATTCAGCCTAACAGTACTACAGAAATTTTGTACTCTTCAAACAAAAACAAAAAAAAAAGGGGGGGGAGGGCAAGCAACCAACTGTAGAATAAGCTATATTAAATTATAATTTATCAGTGGCAATGGTAATTGCTTTCAATACTTCCAAGCTATCATACATAAATGCTAAGATGGAAATGGCATATCTGCAGTCCAAGCTATGGTTTAGACTACAACAATGAGGCATCTATTTTACCCCCTGAATTCATTTTAATAAGGAAATTAAAATGTTTTCATGTACAAAATAGTAAATAGTATGTTTTCAGTGTGCTTGTATGTCCTTACTTTTCTCAGAATTCCAAACTTAAGAGACCCTACTGCTGATATAACGGTTCGTAAATTTTGTCTGAATTGCTAACTGAGCTTTTCATCAGTAAGAAAAAGAAACAATTCAAAGAGGAGTTTAGATACCTGTGGAATTTTGCCACAGTAGTGTTTTCAATATAAATAATTGAATGGACAAGCATGCTCTAAATGATATTTTCATATTAAAAGCCATTTAAGAATTAGAAATTTGTATGAGAATAAAAAGTCCGCTAGAAAAGTGTTGGACACCCCAGAGTGCTAATATATTAATTGTGAGTCAAGAGTTTGAAGTATTTCGTGGAAGATATTTGGAATATCTGTTGAGGCCCACTGTAAATTAAAACCCAACATTCATTCAAAACTTAATGTGGCAGTATACCAGCAGAAGTCATTTTCTGCAAGCACAAGTCTCTCTGAGCATAACAGGACTGTAATAAAAGATACAAAGGTGATTTCGAAATACTAGGCATTTCTACTAGGCACAACAAAGTTTTCACATTTAAAATTCTGAAAGAACATATACAACCAGGTTAGCAATGTCCTGGTTTTTTACATCTTAATGGATAAGTTGTTATTCTGCATTTTGAAGTCCTCCAGCATATTAAATATGATTGTTGCCATATTAAAGTTTATAAACACAAATCATTTTAATAACATTTTTTTTATGTATTATCTTGTGTTAAGCAAGAAAAGTGGAAAAAATTAAAGCTCATCACTGTTTCTGAAGAAAACTTCTTCAAAAACTCTTTACAACTTGAACTAAAATAACTATTTGTCACGTGATGTTAAGAGATCAGTTGATTTCCATATTCTTTTCATCTGCATCCACAAGAAGTCTAAGCAAGTTAAATTACTGAATGATGAGTCTCTATCTTAGTAAGCAATAAAGTTCATTTAAACCAGTTCTGAATTCTTAGGCTGAGTTTCAATCATTTCTTACAAGTATTTCCTACACAAAGTAGAGAAAACGTTGCTAAAGGAGAAATGAAATGTTATAGGATTTGTTTTAACTGCCACTGGTCTGGTGTTCTGTAGAAACAGATGTTTCAGTCAATTTTTTCTCATTATCTCTAGGCATCTTTTATATCTGTCTGATTTCTCAAACACATGGTATCTATTACATGTTAATTCTAAATGTACTTGGACATGATAGAGCAGAAAAGAAAGCAGTTTGTACTTTTTGTACTTATTCCTCCAAAGACAGTCATTCTCTATAGGCAACATCCTGCACACAAGCCTGAGAACAGAGATGCTGAAAGGTCTGGCTTTTAAGTTTTCAACTAAATTGTAGTGATTTGCTTTCTGATGTACCTTGCCACTCAGGAAATTGCTAAATTATCATCTCTGTCATAGAAAGTACTGTCTCTGAAGAGGAAATACTTACACTTCTAATAAACCATGTGGTAGCAAGTAAAATAGTTCTCAGAAAAGCATGTCAAAAGCCTTGTAAATTTTCTATTAATGAGTCTATTTTCTCACCTTTTCTTGAAAATGCAAAGTGTATCTGACTGGCTATGTATTTTTTACCATTTTATGGGAAGAATCAAGATTCTTTTCCTTTTCTTCTCTTTTTTTTTTTTTTTTTTTTTTTTTTTTTTCTTTTTGTTTATTTGTAAATTAGACTTATCCTGTACTGTAATGAAACTGAGATAATTCAAGATTCAAAGCATTCCAGATACCTCTGCTGCCTGCATACAGTTTTGCAACAACTTTATCCTCAAATGAGGTTTGTTTTTCTTGTTAGTTAACTATGCTACTTTTATGTTTTTATGTAATTACAACTATTCCCACAGTAGCAAGTACATATCTATGTTGGAAACAATGATTTACAAATAAATTATTTATTTATTTATATTTTATTATATATATATATGTATATATTATAATTTATAATTTATTAAATAAGCACTTCACAACCATTAATTATGAGAATGAACATTAACACAGAATCATAGAATCACATAGTTGTAGAATCACAGAATCCATAGAGTTGGAAGGCACATTTAAAAGCTAGCTCCCCTGCAATGAACAGAGATACCATTGCCCAGGGCCTGATCCAGCCTGGCATCAATCACGTCTGGGCAATCTGTTCTAGTGCTTCAAGACCCTCACTGTAAGAGACTCTTTTCTTATATCCAACCTAAATCAACCCTCTTTAATCTTGAAACCATTTTTCCCTTGTTCTATCACAACCGACCCTGCTAAAGAGTCTGTCACCTCTTTCCTGTAGCCTCTTCTTTAGATACTGAAAAGCCACTGTAGGTCACCTCAGAACCTTCTCATCCCCAGGCTGAAAAGCACCAGCTCTTTCAGTCTGTTCTCATAGGAGAGGTGTTCCAACATTTGGATCATCCCTCTTCTGGATGCATTCCAACAGGTCTATGCCTCTCCTGTACTGTGGATTCCACATCTGGATGCAATACTGCAGGTGAGCCCTCACCAGCGCAGAGTAGAGAAGCAGGATCATCTTACTCCGCAAGCTGGCCACAATTCTTTCTGGGCTGTGAGGGCACATTGCAGGTTCATGTCCAGCTTCCCATCCACCATCCCATCCCTCAAGTCTTTTTTGGTAGAGCTGTGCTCCATCCTTTCATCCCCCAGTTTGTGCTGGCAATGGCTGTTGTCTTGATGCAGGTGCAAGACCTTTCACTTTTCTTTGTTGAACCTCATGGGCTCAAGCCTGTCATGGTACCATCCTCATCTGTGGTGGCTGACTATATTGGAAGCTACAACAGGCATTCAGCACTACAAATTAGCATTTATTTTCTGGTACTTATTGTGTAACTGGAAGGAGGACAAACTTGAATGTATTATTTATAAGCAGTTTTATGGAAGCAAAACTACCTTTTCTATTTTTGCTTACCTTCTTTCCCATCTTTCTTACCAGACAGTGCTGCTGTTTTTTTCAGTAGTTTCTTTTCTCTGTAGTATTACTGTAGACTTGTTTACAGAAGATAAACAGTTTCTGACAGCCATATTTTTTATTAACAAAAAAAAAAAAGGAGAGAAAAAAGAAACCCTTTTTTTCAAAAACAAACTGAATATTCGTACTATAAAACTGTTGATAGATTTCTTCATTGTAGATGTTTCCAAGATTATGTATTAGATTTGTGATGGATAGTACAACTGTAATTTCTTTCTGGAATTATCAGCAAGTGCTGTAGATTAACAAGTCTTTTTATTAGAATTAGAAACTCACACCAGAGAGACTGCACTCATGGGGAGATAGATACCAGACTGACATTAAGAAAGTTTTTAAAAAAATAGTCTAATCTACAAAGTTGACTGGGCATAATGGTAAAATTATGTTACCAGGTGAAATACCTGGGAATGAACTGTGAATAATAGCATAAAGTAATTTAAAAATATCTTAAAATATGCCCAAACATCATCTGCACATGTTGTCATTGCTATTTTAGCTACAACCACCACAAAAAAAAATTAGCATACCTACTTGTCTTGCTGCAAAGATCTGTTTAATCTCTAACACCACTATAGCAAAAGCATAAGCCAATCACATTAATGACATTGTTCAAGACTTTAGCTATCTTAATATAAAGCAATATTAGTAAATATATTTTCCAGAGCATGAGTGCTTCTCATCACTGTTCATTTAAAGGGAGTTCAATGATTCTGTGGAATTTCTTGAACCTAGATTTTTGTCTAAATACATACAGGTTTGAGTACTGATGGAATAACTCCATTTTTAATAAGTTGTTCTAAAGAACTTAGTTCAGATCTGTCAATTACTGAGTGCAATTTTAAGAATATTTCAGAAGGTTGAAGTGGAAAGAGCAATATATTCTGTAACACCAACTAAAAATATACCATAGATACTATTTCACGTAGAAAAATTTTCACAAGGACATCATTCTGATATGACTGCTGAAATTATGTTTATACATTATGCCATATATTATACATTAATAAATGTAGCTCTGCATAGCAATTCAGGGGAAAGCCTATTGTGATTCTTCTAGTATTTTTTTCCCCAGAAAATCTTCTGCTTCAAGGGAATGCTATATAAATTAATTGGTAGAAAATGTTTAACTTTGTTAAAATAGTTTCACTGAGTATGGAAACTCTCAGAAGAGATCAGAATTTGAATTCTAACCTTCACAGAATAAGGAAATTGGAAGATACCTCTGGAGATCATCTCATCCAACCTCCCTGCTCAAAGCAGGGTCAGCTGCAGCAGGTAGCTCAAGGCCATGTCCAATTGGGTTTGGAATATCAAGTATGGAGACTCTGGGAAACCTGTTTCCATTTTCAACTACCTCACAGTAGAGAATTGCTTTGTCATGTGTATGCAGAATTCCTTGTATGTCTGTTTCTTTCTCTGTTGCCTCTTGTTATTTCACAGGCAGCACTAGAAACGTGATCCATCTTCTTTACTCACCCCATCAGACATTTAAAGACAAGAAATTATCACCTCCCCTTTCCAGCTAACAATTCTCAGACAGGAATTCTTCTTTGATGAAAAGTATAAAAAAATAATCTAAATAAAAATGTTTTGCTGGATGGGTAAATTTTCCCATAAACACGTTTCAATTGAGGGAGAGAATAAGAAGGAAGAGTGAAGTAACTAAATGAATTCTCTTTTGAGAATCTGTACTCTGTTTGGGGTTCTGAATCTTTATAGCTTACAGGTATTATGGATCAAAGATGAATTAATACTAGGCAGAACAGCAGTAAAGCTGTCAGCTGTTATCTGACTTGCTGAACTTTTGACATACTCTCCCTCACATACAAAAGAAAGACTTTCTATTGTTACAGTAATCCAAACAAAGCTTTTGGAAAATGTGCACTTAATGGGCCTTCAGTAATTTCCTATTTTAACCAGTGATTTATAAGATATCTTTGAGCACACTAGTGTATGAAAGGAAGAATGCTGATGTGGATGAATGCACGGGGTACGCTCCTGGCAATTTTGCTATGCCCATATTCACTTTCCCTGTCTTTTCAAGACATGGGCTGTTGCTGAACAGAAACTCTCATCTCATTTTTGAGATGATCATATTACACAAATAACTTGTGACTTTCAAGACACTTCCTAAGTGTCACTTCTTTGAATTTATGTCCTCAGACTACGCTAGCTCTCCCGATTCTTTTCCTGAAGTGGCTAAGCACTTGTATTCATAAAAGCTGTTGTTTTCCCACATACTTGATGCACTAAGGAACTGTTGCAAAACATATGTGGCAATGCAAAACATTTTTGGCAGTACTGGTGTCCAATCTTCATCTTCTGAAGTGATGATCAGGTATTTTCTAAAATAGCATGGAAACATTACTGTGGGTTACAATGCTAGGTCTAATGAGAAAAACAATTTTCAATTAATTTGAGAGATAGAATAAATCGTATGTTGACTATAGCTACGAACATAGACTACAATATTTCTGTGTAGTCTAAATATGGACAGCTTCTTACACTGTATAGTCAGCTGTATCTTTACGAAGTGAACAAAGCTGGCTTATGCTAAGTGTAAAGAGTACTCCCCTTGCACTCTTACAACTGTATATATTCATTTGTAATGTGAGAAGAAATACATAGGCTCCAGAAAGGAGCTGCTTGTGTTGGTTTCATAATCTATAGGTTGTTGGTTCATGTGGGACTTGAAAAATGTACAACAGCCAGCTCAGGAGAAAGGGAATCAGTCTACTTCAGGGTGGATTCATGAATTTTTCAACACTGGACAACCTTAACCCATAATTGTCTATGAAATAATTTTTCTATCTTCTAGCAAAGCCTAGAGACATTAAAAGAGGTACTTAGTGTTAGATATCACAACAGGAAATAAAGACAATCTCTTCACTTATTTGAAAACAGAAACAAAAACAAAAACAACAAACAACAAACAAAACAAACAAACAAAAACAAAAAACACAATCATTAATCAATGATGAAAAAAACGAAATTTGACATGCTAAAAACTAAGATCATCATAGGATATTTGGAAACTGAGTTCAAACTTTTTGAATTTGGGACCTGACTCAGTAGCTAGCCTGATAGCTCAGGGTATGGATTATAAAACTAAGCTTTAAAACTGTGTCAGTCTGCTAATGAGCTCTAACAATATTCAAATTAAGTGTCAAAGAAAGCTTTTTGTTTTTTTTTTCCCCAAGAGTTGCATAGCCATTATGGCCATTAGATTTTATCTTTAAAATACTTTTTTTTTTTTTCTTTTTTTTTAAAAAAGCAGTCCTCAATGCAGTTTTCTAATTTAGGCCTTTCATAAACTCTTAGCAAAATATGGAAATATTCTATGTAATTAACATCCCTAGTTCCTTAGATTCAATATCCAAAATAGAAAAAAAAATGTGTTTTTTATTTAAAACTAAACTGTATAACATAAAGAATATTAGAAACTGATAAGGTTGCATTCATAAATGTACTTTGAATCCTTAAGCATCAGTTTGCAGTTTTAATTTGATTTGCATGTGTAAGAAGTTGTTATAGATATGTGACATAGCTGTGCTACATTTTTATATTTTTTCCCCCACAAAATTTGAAAGATAAGATGTCACTCCTTCACTAAACATGCCAAACATGCTCACTGGCATGTAGGAAAACTGATGAGATTGAGCTCGTGTTTAAGAAAGAAATTTTTTGTGCATAAAAAGTCTTTGCACACAAGTTTTACTTTACTGCTCTGTGAACTGTCGCACTGAAGTCAACTTCTACTTGATGTGTATGAAAATTAGCTTGCAAAGAAACTCTCATAACATGAGAAACAACAAAAAAAGATAAGTAATACTTTATTTTCCAGGCTTTAAAGTTGAGCTTTCCTCATATAGGTAAATCACAACAACAGGATATGTGAAAACATTGCTGCTTATTTACTGACATGATTGCTTTTGCCACCATCTCTATCTCCCTTACTGTAGCTCTGATTGCTAGCATTTATGCTGGTGACAGGAGCAACAGCAGCAGGCACAGCAGCAGGCAGCTTCAATGTGTGAGATGTATCTTCATTTTAGATATCCTTTGGAAAGAGATTGTCTTAGAATAGAAAAGAATATGAATATTCTTTTCTGAATATGCACAAGCTGTGCAACATTGTTAAAGGACAAGCTATGTATATTCTACAAAAGCTCCTTAATAAGCAAAGGATCAAATTGTAAAAGAAAATGTAGGGTTATGTCTAGTATTCCTATTCTTCTGTAATTTTTTATTACGTTTAACATGCACTGTACAAAAACAGAATTAAAATATCTATTGACATCCTTTGCACTTTTCTTCAAATGTTGGAACGGCTTATTTCCAAAGAGTTGTTTGTTTTGTCTACAACAATTTATGAACTTTCCTGGGGAAATATAAAGGAAGAATCAACTGATCTGCAAATGTACAAAGAAGAAAATTACATTTTTCTTACCATACAAGGGAAAAAAAAGGGATGGGGGAGAGAACAAAACCAAAAATGTGAGTCTCCTTTTCCTCCAGAATACTTTCCTGATTTTTAAAATATTTTTTCCTAGACTTGGTCAAAGCTATTTATTGAAGTGTTCTATAATCAGGTAAAAGCTCCAGAGTCAGTACCTCATAAAGTAGCAGGACTGCAGTTTCACTGAATCAAACAGGTGATGTTTTCTCACTTAGTTCAGTGCTTTTCTTTGTCATCATGTGTTCACGGGTTGTTGGCACTTATGGCCCCTTATTTCATCAAGCCCACTGTAACGAACTCCCAACTACAATTTGCTCAAAAGCAACCAAGCAAAATTGCATACAGCTAAGGAAAAAGAAGTTGAGAGGTTTACAGATAATAAAGTCTTTTTAAAACTATCATTAAAAACAGGACATTTCACAAATTTCTGTAGTTCTGCATTGCTTCATTTGCAAATTTCTATGGAAAGGAGCATTTCTGAGAACTCTGCCCAAGTAGTGAAGGGAACTAAAATCTGCTTACGCAGACCAGGCAATGATTAGCTGCCTTTATCCTTGGCATTAGCCCACTTCATTTGTCTGGGGAATAAGAGCTTGTGCTTCTAGTTACTAGCTAGAAGAGTTTTAAAAGGAGTTTTCCTCCTCCAATTTTTAAATTCACCCTGATTTTAATAATCAAATGTAGGTAGCAGCTATGTAGCTAGCATAAGTATTTGTGCAAGAAACTATAACACTTTCTTTCTCCTTTTCTTCCAGAAACCTACAGCTCTCCTGTGGCCTCAGAAGGAGAGGAGAGACTTATCTACAAAAAGGAGGGCAGGAAAGTATTAGAGAGATATGAAAGCTAAAGACACTTGTGGTTTCTAAGGATGTGAGACAATACATGTAAATTAATACTAGGTATTTTTCTAAAAAGACATACAGTGTTATGTTTCTGCATCTGTAATTACAGCAACTATTAGGCAGAATAGCTTCCTTCAAGAGAAGGAAGAAGGCAGGGGCCTGGAACTCTGGAACCCACACTCTAAGACTTAACCTGAGACAAACCTGGGGATTTAAACTGATCATGAACAGCATGACAATTCACAGCTGGTAGACTTTAAAACTCAATTTTGACGAGTAATAGACTCTTCCCTTCAATGATTTTAAAAGAACCTACTGCCTGCTGCAGTTCCAGTACTACCTAATTTGTAAGTACAATTTAGAAGCAATATTTCTAAAGTTTAATAGATATAAATAAATTATAAAAGCATTCATTACTGGACGATTCTCATATGAAAAAAAATAGTAACATCCTTTTGGTCAAACATGACTTTCCTCCTGTCTAAATTAGAGGGTGCAGCAGCAGTTCTGGAGAAGAACTTATCAGAGTTTAGCAAATACTTTACTAATAAAATGTTATCTGAAACAAAAGGTACCAACAGAATAAAAAGTGTTGAAGAGAGAAGGAGAAAAGAGGAAAGAGTTATGATACAGTTATGTTATAGCAGAGAGAGAGGTGTACACAAAACTGTTGGAGAGGTCATTTTTTAGAAATACTGTAACTATTATCTCTATTAATTCAGTTGATTTTTTTTTCCTGTTTCTTCTTAATCTGTGATCAGATACACAAATATCCAGTACAGCTGCTTAGTAAAAACAAACAAACAAACAAACAAACAAAACAAAACAAAACTATTACTTTTAAAATGCTGCCACTGGCTTTGAGGGTATGGCCAAGGCTTTCCTTTAATATCAAGGATTGTGCATGACTCTTGAGTTCTTCATTAATTGGAATATTTTTAGAGAATTTTTTGAATTGACCTTTAATATACATAAAGACACAATAAATGTATTCTCATGTGAATTTACTGGTTGTCTTTAAAATAATTTCCCTTTACTAAATCTCAGGGAGGCCATTGATTTTCACCATGGACATCCCTCATGATTCCTACAGACTTGGGTAAACAAAAGGAAAGACCTCAAAGGACAAAGCATTTATTTCCAAATCATTTTTGTGTATATGGTGTGTGATCAGAGAGGCAAGCTGGGGATTGTAATAAAGTCTACACTATTTTGCTTCACTGTTTTTCTGGTAGTAAGAACTGTGCATTTCTTGTAGTCTAGAATGATTGTTTTCACTATCTGACTAACTTCAATAACTGCTATTATATGCTCATATTCTTACGTATCACAGTAAGTGCTATACTGTTTATCTGTCTTTCACCATGTTCAGTTTGTAATCTTAATAAAATTAAATCAATAACAAGAAATTGCGTTATAAGATTCTGGTTCCTGTTATTTTCTGCTCTGTTGTGCAAAGCATTGTGGGTGAAAAGTTCCTTTTTTTTTTAATTCTCATGACTTGTCTGTTGCTTATACATTTAAGGTCCTACTATAGTTTATGATGGAATTGATTTTACATTGGTTCTATCTGAAACACCCTGCTTGTCCTTCACTCAACGATTATTTCAGATAAATTAATGTTTTCACTTCATAATTTACCATCTCAGACATCTAGATTAGTGTGAAATAAACTACATGTGAGACTTGTCTATTACTCCTCACAGACTTGGGAAACAAGAGTTGTAAGTGCAGATGGACATCTGTAGGAGTTTTCACGCAGTGAACTGAACTCTGATTCCCAGGGCAATTTTCATCTCAGAATTTTGGGGAGACCTTAGAAAATACAGTCTCATGTAGTTGATGTATTATTTGCAAACTGTACCCAGAGCTTCAAATGTTACCCTCTGTGATAGCCTTAGTATTAGAACATTACTACTTACAATAAATAATACTATGCAATATTCATAGTGACTTTTTTGAAATTTTGCAACCCACAATTTTACTATAAATCTGAGACATACTGATTTTCACTTGAAACTTCAAATTTTATTTTGTTATTCTCAGGATAATTCTGTTTGTTATGAAAGTAAACTTTAAATTTTCATTTTAAAAGTCCTTAATTTGCAATCCAGACTTGGAGAGTATTTCAGATATTTTAATTTCTCAAGATTCCATTTCCATAACTTAAAAAGTATGAAGAAAAAATTCCTAGATTCCTGGGATTTATTAGTTAGTGTGAAAATTTTTCAACTTTGCTAGAATAAGAGCTAGAATAAAAGGCTGCTAAGATCAAGCATGAAATTAAAATATTTATAATTCAGATAAAAAAGACAGAATTTTTGTGTTTATGTTTAATTTTTCTATCATTCTTGTATACACTGAAATGAATACATATAACAATATGAAGTATTTACTAGCTGAAAAGAATTGGAATTCACATAATCTACATAGATCAGAAAAAAAAAAGTTTTCTATAATTTCAAGCTGTCAGAACACCAGTGACTACAGTGTAAGGTATCATTTCAAGTGATTAAATATTTTACTGAAATTAAATATATATATATGTATTTAGATGCAAACTATGTAGTGAAATTAGGGGACTAAGAGTAGAAGCGGTTTACAAAATTATGGCAGAATAATAACTCTCAATATTCCTTCTAACATTGTGAATATGTGACATCAAAAAAAAAAGAAAAAAAAAAGGCAATAGTTGTTCTTGGTAGCAACGTTTCCGGGGATAAAATCGTATTTGTCTATGGGAAATGGTTGCAATTAGGAAATTCAATCAATCATCAAATTAAGATTACATAGATTAGTTGCTGTACAATAATTTCTGAATTCAAAACATCTAGTAACGAACACAAGCAAGCTGCTAACCTTCTAGCCACACCAACAGAAGTAAAGTGTGGAAAACGCTAAGATAATAGATCATAATTTTTGCATCAGAGCCATCAGAAAGAATTTCATCTTATTTTCTACCAGAAAAATAAAACCTAATGAAATTAAGCACTCAGATACACGTGACTGTCAGGTGTCATATCTAATCTTCTGTTCTTGCTCACCAGATCGCACCCAATATTCCCACTGCAGATGGAGGTCTCAGACAGTTTTGTTGGCTGGCTGCCTGGAGTTTGCAGAGGCTTCCTCCTTGCCAGACCACAGTTGGGTAAGCTTATAAGAGCAGACTTCAGCTCATAGATGGGTGGTTTCTCAAGCTATCATGCAATCCTGTCCAGCAGGTTATTTCCTTACCTGGCAGGTAAACAGATGGGAGAAAGCTTGCAAGAAGCCCAGTAACTAGTATATTTTACTTTCTATTAATTGCACTTTTTTTTTTTTTTTTTTCTGATACAGCCTCAATTTCTCCAATATTGCCAATTACCTGAGTTTATTACCTGAAAGAGTATAGATTACAATTTAAGAACAACTAATTAAAATTTGCACACAATTACTATACATTTTAAAACTAAATTACAGATTACAATTTTCAGTCATGCCACATTATTTGACTGAATACTTTCAAAAGGCTTTATCTCTGTACTAAATGGCTTCACACCTATCATGCCATTTTGTCTATAAAGAAATTAGAAATTCATTCACATTTTTCTTTCTAATTCCAAATTCTAAAACTGAGACAACCTCAGTATTCTCACACAAATGTGTGGGAATCTAGTATACTAGATTTAAATTGTCTATGAATTGTTTCCTTTTTTCAGACCTCAGGAATTCTTGTCTGGATATCTCATGAAGCAAATATGCAAACAGAATTATTGTGACATTCCTAAAAGCATTTCACACAGATGTTTCTGGTTTAAAACTACATTAGATATTGATATTTTCAGCTTTCTATGATTAATAAATAAAAGCCAAATTTCAGAAATCAAACTTTAGCAGTACTGGCAGCTGAGACCGAAAGAATGGGGCTTACAAAAAAATAGGTACAATGACTGGTGAGTACAATCTATTAAGCTGGCAGGTTTTATGAGGAATATGCTCAACAGCAAATCTTCTCTTCAAAAAACAAAACAAAACAAAACAAAAAAAATCCTTACGTTATCATCTTCTTCAAAAAGTTCCTTAATTCTTAATTCAAATAAGACAGACTTTCATTCAAAATAAGGCAAGACTTTCATTTCTAAACTGTGTGTTTAATATTTTCAGAAGCTCAGCAGTCTTGGCTTTTTACCATGGAGGCCATACTTACTTATTAACTTCAAATTTACTTTTTCCTGCATGAAAGAAAGATTTTCTTGTCCACTCAGTGTACTATGGCTTTCTACCAAGCTCTGCTTTCCAGCAAATCATGATCGACATAGTTAAAATTCTATTAAGAATTCTATTAAGAGTTGAAAAAATACAGTACACACGAACCTGTACTCCATGAATGCAATCCATTCTTCAAGAGCAGAGAATGGAACAAGGAAACAATAACATTCAGTGGAAAAAAACAAGATCGAAAAATTCTTTAAAGAAAGGTGATGAGGGTGATTATAGTGGACAATGTCACTTAAAAAGCAATAAAATCAGCTCTTCAAACATGTACCCTCCTTAACACTTTTTATCTCTTTTAAAAAATTTGCTTTCAATTGAAAGAAGGCTCCTGAAGACTTGAAAAGGTCCTACAGATGATATAGGTACATAAAAGTTATATAGGCTGTAAGACTCCAGAACAAACTGCATACAATCCAGGGCCCAGGAGAGGTTTTAATGACTTTCTTTACCCTTGCATGGACTATATGTCACTCTGTCAGAAGAATGAATGTCACAATGGGAGTGCAAGATGATAAGGATGATAGGATGCTAAGGAAGTATGCTCATGCATCAGAAATGCAGTAGTTAAAGGAAGCACTAAAAAATGATAGGGACTGATTTTCAACCCTGCACATAACTTACGATTATTTACACCTACTTTAGATCTTTTCATTTATGGGTCCCAATTTGCAGCGATTTACTTTTTCCTAACCTCACAGAGAAAATCTCTTTTATTAATTTCAAACTGTAAATTATATGGAGAAGGTAGGATTAACGTGTACCACTATTGTGCTACATCAGCCAGGTCCTCATATGAGAACTTTGCACCATATGAAGACATTTGTTCCTTTGGGAACCAAAGAGTTGGACAGGATCTAGAGGTTCCCAAATCTAATCTGAACGTAGTGTTTTGAGACAGAGATTAAAGTACATCAGTTCTAGGAAGATGAAAAATTCTTTCACAGTCTTAAGCCTATATTGACTGGAGTCAGATTTCTGAGAAACTTCTTTATCACTTCTTTGTATCGGTAAAAAGAAAGTAGTACTATTTCCCTCGTTTTCACTCTCTTTTGCCTGCTTATAGTTCCAGGTAAGAAACAATACATAATGGGAAACTATCTCTAAGATTAGCCTAAAGATATTTTAAATCAACTATAAATATGTTTGTTTCTATATGACACAGCTTCTAGATGATAAGCCTAGCTTTCCAACAGCTGATATAGAAAGCAAATGCACTACGATATAAATGGCACTTTCTCAAGATGCTTATCTTTCATTTCAAGTATGTTCTATTGCAAGAAACTGAAACAACTAGTTTTTTTTTTTTTTTTTTTTTTTTTTTTTTGAAGGCAGTCAGATTGTCAGAGAATTGTCTTCTTTTTTCTTTCTGTCTCTCCTTTTCTTGATACTACATACTTCAGTTTAGCAGATGTGTTTTTCTATTTCCTCGTGATTTCTATTCCCTACTTGCTTGTTGTGGTGTTTCAAGTTCTGACTTTCTTGAAGGAAGGTATTCAAAACCTTAGAAGAAAAGTTGAGATCTGCCATAGTTAAAATTGATACAGAAAAATAATTTACCAATCTCAAAACTCATGCCAATTCAAAATCCAGTCTCAGCTTAGATTCAAATACATTTAAGTCCCCTGTAAAAATACTAGTAAAAATCAATATTAATGATATGTACAAGCTCTTTAAGTGCGGTGTATTGAGAAATGCCCAACTTCAACCACTTATATATCTCTTTTTAAAACAGAAGAGAAAGAGTAGAAATGCATTAATAACTGGGGGTAAGGAGTCCACCAGTAGGTAAAAGAAAAAACAAAGTAAATTATCGTGTAAAAATTCGTATAACAGGAAATGCACTCTCAAATTTATTTCTAGAAAACACTTGCAACTAGTTGAGCAGTATGTGGGACAATCAGATTCAGGAATTATGTTCAAATTCCATTCAGTTCCAAATGGAAAAACATTTCACCCATTCTCATTTCTGATTTAAGTAAGCAATGTTATTAGCAAGAAAACGTACATGTACTGTTGTCATATATATATTTGATGTAATATATGAAAGAAGTACATGTTTACAGAAAAATTCCTAAGTAATGTATGTTTTAATCTGGGAATCCTTCAACAAAGATGTCAGATATTGAATCAAGGCAGTCACAGAAAGAAAAGATGTTTTTGTCTGGCTAACAAGAAAATTATTAACTACCAAACACTCAAGCAATTTTTACAAAAATGAAATAAATAGGAACACAGTAGTAAGCAGAACTGTATATACCAACACCCAGAAAGTATAGCAACATTCGCCCTATATGATTTGTTTCTGTAGATATTGCTGCATTTAAAGTACATAAAAATATTGATTATGATTTATTGCAACTCAAAGGCTACTCATTATATTTTCCTTGTCTCGTTAGACAAATAGAAGTACAGAACATTGCAAGTTCAGTTTTTGTTATTTATCTAAGTCCATTTCTGAAGAAGAAATCCACTCGAGACAAAGATGGGCAGATTCTCTTGAAATACTGCTAATTTTTTGTTAATTATTTTCTCTAACACACAATACTGTGTAGAAACAATGAATTTCAACAGAAATAAAACATATATTTTTCTTGAAGATTGTACTACATAACATCTTGTTCTTATTTTTCTCAAATTTTTAATCATGTTGCTTACGTTATACACTACTGGAGGACTTTAAAATACAGAAATACTGTGTTATTTTAAATAAAGCTTATGAAATTTTGAATAAAATCTTTACCTTTTGTTTTTTGGTCAAGGTTTTTTTTTGTTTTTTTTTTTTTTTTTCTTCTCCTAAGACACTGCACTTGGCTTTATAGGCTGTGGCAATTCAGCTGTAGGCCTCTGAGGGGAATGAAGTTAGAATTTTATAGCCAATTTCCAGACAGATCAAACAACACCAGATGCTACATCTGTTTTTTGGCCAGAAGCCTAGGGCATGAATGTAATCCACTCAGTCAGTGTTTTATGCACAGTCAGTAAATATTTCTTATCTCTTGATTACAATAGTGACTGGCTCTTTTAAGAGATTTAAGCTGAAATATAAAATCCCCAAAATATTCTGATTCAGATTGGCTATTAGAGTGAGTTACTGACAGCAATTGAGAGAATCTGATAACTTTCAAAAAGTCTTCCCTTTAGTATTTGAATGGCAACACTAAAAGCCTCATGATAATTAGGTAATTACAAACTACGTACTAGTAATTACCTAGTAAGGCCAGTTGTACTGGCCTTAGAGATTCTACAATGGCAGCAGCAAGGATTGTAATTTGGGATCAACTCTGAGATTTGCAAAGGCTTCTCCTTTGAAATCAGTTCTTCAGAACTGTATCTTTGCACGTCTGGAGATGTATGCATTTACCAGTAATGACAAGAGCAAAAAAGTGATAAAAATAAATGACAGTTCTTATTCAGAGTGCATTGGAACAAGGTCCTACTATTTCACGCAGACTTCTGTCTTCCATAGAGATGATACTTCTTTTATGACATTCCAGTAACAACTGGAAAATGAAAAATTAAGCAAATAAGTAATTCAAATGCAATATAATTAAATAATAAAGCTAATAATACTAAATTATTAAATATTACTGAACTAAATACTGCTTCAATAACATTACAATACCCAAACATTACTTTTTCTAACTTGCTATAGCAGAGTCATGTTCAGTGTTACAGTGAATAGACTAGATACTAAAGCTCAGTACTGGAATTGCGAGGGAAGGACAAATCTAAAGCTACTCAAAGCACTAGATCTTTGTAATATTACAGGAAAGTCCAGTGACAGTATGTTTTTTCGTCTTTTTCATGTGATATGCTCAGAGGAGACCTCATTGCACTCTACAACTTCCTGGAAGGAGGTTATGATGAGGAGGGGCTTGGCCTCTTCTCCCAAGCAAAAAACGGGACCCAAGGAAATGGGCACAAGTTGTACCAGAGGAGTTTTAGATTAGACATAGGGAAGAACTTTCTCTCTCAGAGAGTGGTCAGGCACTGGAATGGCTGCCCAGGGAGGTGGTGGAGTCACTGTCCCTGGCAGTGTTCAAGAGGCACCTGGATGAGGAGCTGTGAGAGATGGTAGCAAAGGTGATGGGAGGATGGTTAGACTAGATGCTCTTATAAGTCCTTTCCAACCTTGGGATTCTATAATTCTATGACTCTATAATATGGAACTGATGTTGCTTCAGTCTATTTCATGTACAAGTTTTGTAATTAACTGAAGTAATTCCTTCCTGCGGGTAAAAAAGTAAACTGGGGAAAGAAAAAAAAGAGGGGGAACTCTGTTGGACAAAATTAGAGGGAATGCCGCTGACTTAGGCCTTACATAATGATGATAGTTTAGAAAAATACATCTGAATAGTTTAATTTGGTGATAGTAAATATTAGAGGTAATTAGAGATCTCTGACATCAAAGTCAGTATTGGAAAAACGTTTCTGAATATGCTTTCAGTTACGTTTTGTGTTTATCCTGAATTATGAATCTTCCATTAGTTTTGGTCCAGATTGTTATTTCGTCCCACTTGAACTCTAAAAAGAAGTCTAGCTCAATGAATACAACCAATTGCTGCAGTTATACAGACAGCATAGACATTTTGTTTGAACTAATATGAGTTTTAACCAAAGAGATATTTTAGTAAAATTACTGTGTTATTTTCAGTGTCTGTGTTTACAAAGAATTGAATAAATTACTTTTTAGCATTCAAAAGAATAGATTATCAAGTCCGAAGATGCATTATTTTTTGTATAAACTAGTTTGACAGCTGTTTGTTTGACCACTCAAAGTAATCTTTGAGCATTTACAGTTTAATACCATATAAAATGAGACTTCTTCAGGAGAAGTACATTGCTACCAAAAGAAATAAGCTTCTGATTTGTTAGAACATGCCTGTAATCTGCTTGAAGTGAATAGAGAGACAGGAAACTATCATTAAAAAATTATCAGTGTTCACTAAAGTGAATGTCTTCGTTCCAGTATCATGCAAATCAGTATTGTTCTTACACTGTATATTGCATTTAAATGCATGTAGCCCGTGTTATTCTAATCCAAATCTTACACATCTACGTGCAGATTGCTACGGGTAATCACCCCATTACACAGAAGTTTTTTATATAGAAATTGCAATAAATAATGATTAAAACTGCAGCTGTCAATATTTATGATTTCAATCAGTTTGGTAATCAGATAAAATTGTACTTAAATCCTGACTTTCCTAAACTCAGACTTCCAAACTGAAGACACACTGGAAAGATACTAGTGCTTGTTAGAAACGAAGAAGTTCCTTTCTAGGAGATGTATAGATAGCAATTTAACATGGAACATACCAAATCTTGAGGAGTATAAATTTACATTATTTAGAGTAATGCTACTAAGTGTCAGGATTTACTATGATTTTTCCTTCTATTGCATATGAACATCTAATACTGACTATTGTGGATATCAGATGATATGTTTCACTGATTTTGCTTAATGTACTAGTTATTAATATATTATATATCCAAAAAGGCTGGAGTAAGGATATGATGTTTAGAAATGAAACAAACATCTATAAGCATGATGTATCACTATCACATAGTGATTGACTTATTTAACAATAACGTAGTGCAAGCATTTAACTCCAACTTTACATAAAATCTTGTTTACAAATTTCTGAACTTTTACCACATGGAAATAGACATAGCTTTCTTCTGAGATTGCTCAAAAAAAAAAGGGTAATCACAAATAGTTTAAGCATTGTTCTTCATTTTATTTGGGCCACATGCTGAAAGCTACAACAAATGTTACTGAAAGTCTAGATAAATTAAGATGAAAATATCTTCATGTATCTTATGCCAAAAATTTCATGACTATTAAAATCAGTTTGAGACTGCTTCAGATCAAGTTATTGTAAAACATATCATGCTATATTAGCATATTTTATGCTTATAGATTATGCTACATTTAAAATTAATCTGTCACAAGACTATTCCTGAAGGTTGTTTTATTGGATAAGTAAACCTATTGCATGGAATTACATTTGTTTCAATCTTAACTGGACTGAAATGGAGCATTATGAATTTACAGAGATCTTTGATGTAGCTTGGAGTGCTAGCAATTTATTCAACAGTGGCTTTTTGTTTAGTTGTTTTTGGTGAGTTGTTTCTCTTTTCTTGTATGACTGCAAATGATTTTAATTGGCAGTCATATTTCTGCAACTTTGCAAGGTAGACTGAATAATTTCCTTCCTATTGCAATGAAAAATTAAAAAAAAAAAAAAAAAATCTGAGCAAGTATATTTTGCCCTGAAGGGTTTTATTTAATGACTCTGTTTATCGCATGTCCTAATATGCATAAAAAACAATGTGATTTTTCTTGCATGGTTCTTTACTTCCACAAGTGAGGAAAATATTCTTTACTGAGAAACAGAAACATTACTAAAGCTGAAAATGCAAAACTGAATGAAATAATGAGATCTGCTATAGAGTAGCAAAAATGCATGTTCACAGGTGATCACATTTTGCCCTTTTTACGCCAGATACACACAAAAAAAACAATCATCATTTAGAAATACACAGAGGCATAAGTACATGAGTTAACTAATTGGAAGACAATTCAATTTAGAAAGTAATTAATTCACCCAAATGCTTCTTTTCTCAGGATCCAGTGATTTACTACATTTGAAATATATTTTTTTACTAAATGTCATGCTGAAAGTAAGAAACCCCCTTACAGGTATAATATTAAACAAATTAAATATAGAAAAGTACATAAATAATATTTTATGTGATTTATTCTAGCTACAAATAATATTCTTTGCATGCTAAATATATTCAGCATTTGCACAACTATGCAGTGGCGCCGGAGAAGAAAAAGCCATCAGTTGATTTAAGCATTTGGACAGAAACAAAATAAATACCAGAAATCATCTCATGAAGACAGACTTCATTTAAATTCCACCAGCAAAGTGTAATGTCACTGCAGTAAGCTAGGTCTTCAGTTCATGTACATTGCCATAAACTGATCACAAGGCATGAAAACACAAGGATAATAGGGAAATAACAGTTTAAAGAACAGCTGAAATAGGTAAAAAAAAAAGCATACATCTGCGACAACAACAGTGTCAACAAATAAACAACCAAAATAAACAAACAAAGCCCAAGCTCTACCCAAAGTCAGATTGGGCAACAAGATGAATGAGTGGTCAGATGTTAAAATAATACAATAAAATTGTACAAAGCCAAATTAAAGATGAAGTCTTTGGGAATTCAAAACATCAGCTAATTCTACATTAAACATAAAAGATGATTGCTGGAGGTAGAATATCTGGATGAAAAATATTTGTTTGCAAATATATTTACTGTATTTGACTGGGATAATCTTTGAAGTTCTGCTTATATAAATTTAAGTTTAAATATTCAGTTGCTATAACAACATAATACATTAGTTCTCTAGCTTTATCATTCCACTACAAGACTGCTAGAATCCTTGTGACTTAAGTATTCGATGTTTTTCAATGTTACTTAGCAAAGACTTTCATATTTAGAGGATGCTTCATAATTTCTTCTCCTTAAAGATGCAGGACAAGCTGGAAGAATCAGATACTTAAATAACAACACTAGAAAAATATTGAACTCTTTGTAATAGAATCACAGAAAACCTCCGAAAATAAAACTATATAAAATTCATTTTGTTGTTCTGTGCTTTAATAGGTAGTATTAACTTACAGCATCACATTTGTGCTAAAAAATTAAATATGAATTAAATAATATAAGAAACTCACGTAAATACAGTACTTAGGTATACTGATACCCCTGTTGTTTTGCAAATAGCCCCACTTACATGGAGTGCTGTGCTTCTGAAGACAGTATTTTCATTCCTCGTTTTACAAAGTAAAACAAATTATGTTTAAAATAAAACAACAAAAAAAAGATCATCTAAAAATTTTTTGCCAAGTGGAGGCATGTGCCTGTTCCCAGGTAGGCAAACGTGGCAACTGTACATCTCTATCCATGCCTCCTCTGTCTGAAAGCTCTTGTAGAACTCTACATCAGTCAGGAGTAAGAGCAAAATCCTCCACATCCAATTGGAGCTGAACTCCAATTAGTATGTTTGCAACAACAGGAAATGGCATTCATATGTTAACGTGCAAGCTGATCAGTGACTAATAGTAGTAAATTGCATGCCAGCACCTCACAGACTATTCATGAATATATTAGTTTGAATTTAATTGGTAGACTGTTCAGTTTAAAAAGAAGAGGTCTTGATATTCACTGATGCATCAAGTGTCTGTCTGCTGAAAGATCAGTAAATAAAGTAAACTGCTTATGCAGTCACACGTCTACATTGAAATAAAAGTAGATCTTTCTCTTGGCATATTTTAATATAATTCATGTAGTCTCTAGTCTCCAACACTTTCTGTTTCCCTCAAGCATACCTGCCTACATATAAATCATGTGCAAATATGGTTTCACATTACCATCCATAATAATTACACAGCAAAGTAAAACATATGCAAGTCAAAATAAGAAGCATTTATCACATCCCAAAGCTGCCAGTGGCATTAGATTAAGAAGGGCAGGCAAATAGTACAATCAGAGAATGTCTTGGATTGGAAAGGACTTTTAACAATGATCTAGTTCCAAGACCCCTGTCATGGACATGGCTGCCTCTTGCCAGATCAGGCTGCCTAGAGCACCACCCAACCTGGCCATGAACACTTGCACGGATGGAGCATTCACAACTTCTCCGGGCAGCATGTGCCAGAGCCTCCACTAGTAAAGTCTATCTCCCCTAACATCTAACCTAAATCTACTATTTGTTTTTTTTGGTTTTTTTTTTTTTTTTAGTTTAAAACCATTCTCTCTTTTCCCGTCATTGTCTACCTGTGTTAAGGTCAGTCTCCATCCGGTTTATAAGCTCCCTGTAAGTACTAGAAGGCCACAATAAGGTCTCCCCAGACCCTTCTCCAGGCTAAACAAGCCCAGTTCCCTCAAGCTTTCTTCATAGGAGGGGTGTTCCAGACATCTGATCATCTTTGTGGCTCTCCTCTGGACACTCTCCAATAGCTGAATGCATTCATTGTACTGAGAAACCCAGGCCTAGATTCAGTATTCCAGATGTGGCCTCAGTAGGGCAGAGTAGAGCAGTACGATCACCTCCTTCTTGTAGTCTGGACAAATATATGGGATTGCTTCAACCCAGGTGCAATACTTTGCATTTGAGGATGTCGAACTTAATTCAGTTCATGTGGCCCCTCTTTTCGGACTTTGTTTCCTTTGGATGGGATTCCTTCCTTATGAAGTATTAACTGCACCACTTGTCTTGGTATCGTCTGTAAACTTGCTGAGGTTGCACTCAATCTCCCTGTGTATGTCCTCGATCAAGACATTAAAGTGTACCAATCTCAAAACAGACCCCTGAGAAATACCACTTGCCACTGTCCTTCATCTGAATATAGATCCATGAACCACAACCTGCTGGTTGCAGCCTCGCTTTTAATGAAATAAAAAAAAAAGTAGACTGTGTGAAAACACATTCAAGGAAAGGATAGAGAGAAAAAAAGGAAAAAGAAGAGGAAAAAGAAGCATATTTGTGTAAGTTCTACTCTAGATGTCATTATTTGCCATATTTTTGTCTTCCTCAATTTCATATATTGACCTGTCACATTTTTGTGTTATTGAATAACCACTCTTACCTCTTCCTAAAATATAATAAAAATGATAAAAATATTTAGTCTCTGATGAGTAGGAAAGCATGACCATCTCAATTTAACACAAAATGTCTCTCCTAATTCTGACATACATTAAGCAAGTAAAACCAAAGAAAATAAATATTTGCTGAAAAAGATGTAAACTAATCTACATGATAAAAGGCATTACCTAAGCCTACAGTGAGAAATGGTTTGTGGTTGAAATGTCTAAGCAAATTTCAATTTCAGTTAAGCATGTTCATATGGCTCAGCTCTGTGCCTCCTAGACAGGAATGTTTCAAATCTTTCAAGCAGCATAACCTCATTAGTACAACTAAGATGCTTAGTCATAATAAATTGCTAACAGTTCTGCAGATTGTTTCATTGTCTTCAATGCATTCATTATGTGAAACAGATGTACCTTAAAAGGTGTAAAAATGATGAAAATTAAGTCATTTAAAAAGAGTGTATTGGATGCAAATTCTCTTAATCTTGCTTAAAAATAAAAAAGTCCGAAGACACTTTCAACATTTCAAATTATTTACTGGGAAATTATGTCAAAAAAACACTAAAATAAGAGTAATACGGCATCCTTGCCATCATCCATAAGCATTTTCAATTCAGCTTTATGTATTACATAAAAGCATGGTAAAAAGAAGCAATGTCTAAACTAGAATTGAGGTATAATAATAAACAGTGAAAAGAAAGAAAGTAATAATTAAAACAAAAAACAAAAAACACATAGAATTTCTGTAAGCAGTGTTTGGTATCCCATATTTATTATCTGCGATAGCGCAAATGAAATAGTCATGAGTCTATGAAATACAATAAAAACTTCACTGCAAGACTCAGTTTTGCATGTAAAGAGCTTGGGTAAATTGATGATTATGCTGTGTAAAACTCAATAGATATAAATAAGAAATTAATACATTTTGAGAACACTTCTAAATAATAAAATTAATGGATTCATCTATAACATTCGGAAAAGGTTTTGTGGATGACGTAGGTTAACAGTAGAGGCATAACTGAATTGCAAGGGCAGACAACTGGAAGATGGAAAGTCACGGTGTACAGTGACATCAGTGCCTAGGAAGTAGAAGGATATGGAAATAGAGCTCAGCTCAGAACCTGAGGTTAGCAGAAAAAAGATACTTTTATTTTTAAAATTCCAATGAATCCCAAGAAATATTTGGGATAGTGGGTAAAGAACTAGGTTTTAATTATTATTTAAATTTACTACATCTTCATTTAACTGCCAGTGTCATTGCAGCTCTGAAATAACATTGTCTCTATGAGAAGCAAGATGAACAAAACCATTTGCAGTGGCATCACGGAACCACAGAATCACCAAGGTTGGAAAAGACTTTCAAGATCACCCAGTCCAACCATCCAACTATCACCAATAGTACTCACTAAACCATGTCCCTCAACACAAAATCCAAATGTTCCTTGAACACCTCCAGGGTCTGTGACTCCTCCACCTCCCTGGGCAGCCCATTCCAGTGCCTGACCACTCTTTCAGAGAAGTAGTATTTCCTAATGTCCAGCCTAAATCTCCCCTGGTGCAGCTTGAAGCCATTCCCTCTACTTCTATTGCTAGTTACACAAGAGAAGAGATCCAACACCCAGCTCACTACAAACTCCCTTCAGGTAGTTATAGAGAGCAATAAGGTCTCCCCTGAGTCTCCTCTTCACCAGAACAATCCCAGCTCCTTCAGCTGCTCCTCATAAAGTTTGTGCTCCAGACCCCTCACCAGCTTTGTTGCCCTCCTGCCCTCCACGCTCCACGTCCTCAATGTCTTTCTTGCAGTGAGGGGCCCAAAACTGGACACAGTACTTGAGGTGCAGCCTCACCAGAGCTGAGTACAGAGGGAAAATCACTTCCCTGTTCCTGCTGGCAACACTGTTTCTGATGCAAGCCAGGATGCCATTGGCCTTTTTGGCCATCCATGCTCACTGCTGGCTCATGTTCAGCCGAGCATCAGTCAATACCCCTAGGTCCATTTCCTCTATGCAGCCTTCCAGCCACTCCACCCCAAGCCTGTAGCGTTCCCTGGGGTTGTTGTGGCCAAAGTACAGGACTGGCATTTGGCCTTATTGAAACTCATCCCATTGGCTACAACTCAGCTCTCCAGCCTGTCCAGATCCCTCTGTAGGGCCTCGCTACCCTCAGGCAGATCCACACTTCCAGCCAATTTGGTGTCATCCGCAAACTTACTGAGGATGCACTCAATGCCCTCATCCAGGTCATCAATAAAGATATTGAAGAGGACAGGCCCCAGCACTGACCCTTGGCGAACACCACTCAGGACAGGTCGCCAGCTGGATTTAGCTCCATTCACCATCACTCTCTGGGCCTTCCAGCCAGCTCCTTACCCACTCAAGGGCGTACCTGTCCAAGCCCAGGGCTGCCAACTTCTGCAGGAGATTACTGTGGGAGACAGTGTCAAAGGCCTTGCTGAAGTCTAGATAGACTACATCAACAGCCTTTCTTTCACCTACCAGACAGGTTACTAGATCATAGAAGGAGATCAGGTTAGTCAAGCAATGATGATAATAAATAAGAAGAAATAGTAACATTCATGTTCTCATACTAATGTCCCTGAAGAGTGAGTGAAAACATGCTACATATCATCATGCCACTTTCTGGACTGTGTAAAACTTTCTATGACTTTAATTTAATAGAAAACTTGAGAACAAATGACAAGAAAGCAACCCTGAGAGAGAAAATTCCTGAATGCCAAGTGATGCAGTAGAAAAGGAAATGTTTTCTAGTAGCAAAGAATAATTTTTTTGTTTCCTTATGAGAAAATAGAAGGTTAAATGCATTCAGCATATTGCAGAACAAGAAAAGCTACAATTGAGCATAAAATAAATCACTACCTTCAAGGCTGCAGTTAAATAAGAAAAGGGGAGCAGGGTGGAAATACAAAATTATTGTTGCCTGGATTTTTGAAATTCAAAGTTTCCCGTTCTATACTACTGAAACACCTAGAGAATATTTTTTCAGTAGTCAATGGAATAAAGACGAAAGTTGGGATTGGAAACAGAAAGCTGTTCTATTATTGCTATGTGCCATATCCCCTGTGTACCATAGCTGTGCATTTTCATGGGCTTTTTTGTCTTCACAGTAGTACCCTGAGAATAGTCAATAGAGTCATAGATGACTCTTCTCTAATGAAAGGTGGATCTGAACTCTCCAAGTTAAGAAAATAATAAACCCACTCCACTATTTCTTAGACAAATGACTTAGTACTTTTACCAGAGGCTGATAGTTTTGCCTCTCATTTCCACTGTATAATGAAAAAGTAGTTTCTATTCCTCCCCTTTCAGCATTTCTACAAGCATCAACAGTAGGAGAGGATACCAGGAGCACGTCCCTCCTGGCAGTTTTAGCACATATATGTACAACAAGAAGAGGACTAATATCAGTTGACTAACTTCATGCATCTGCCTGCTCAGTTCATTGTAGATTAATCTATTGAGATTGTACTGGAGAACTGGGATCCTGTGCACTAGAGATCATTTCAATTATGTCCAAAATAATTCCACGGATATTACTATTTTTTATTTTCAATTTCTCTTGAGATCTGAAAATTCTTTTTCCAAGTGTTCAGATGATTGCTTTCGATCTAAAATGACTAGATGGATTTCTAGCATTTTAAACACAAAACTCAATCAGAAACCATAAATATAGTTTCTTATAAGGAGGTTTTCTGAGTCCATGATTTGTTAAGTTTATCTTAACTTACCATGTTTCTCCACATTCAACACACTTACTAAACGGAGGGATTTTTGAACTCACTAAATTCGAGCTGCAACTTTAATTTAATTTAATTTTTATTTTTACCAAGGAGGTCCTATCTTGTGTTTGAGAACTGAGTTGTTTTAAACTCTCAGTTTCTCCATTCTCTATTTCATTCTCTCCTATGAAGTGTCTTAACAAAACTATGATATAGGCCACAATAGGAAATGGCATACATGGAAAAGAGAAGGTACACTATCTCTTCTGTTCTGTAATAACATAAATAATTTGAAAGAATTTGAAATTCACTGCATCAAGACAAAATCAAAACTATAATAGCAAATGTACTATACTGATAAGCGCATATTCCTTGAAAACCTCAGTTTTAACCTAACCAGATATCTCAGAAAATACACAAAGAAATCATGAACAAACAGTCAAAAGCAGTCCTCCATCACTTCTCTACATCTAGGGATGAGTACACAGGCAAATACAGAACTAGTATGCACAGAGCTAGTATGCAAGGAACATTTCAGCTGTGCTTAGTAACCATGAGCCAATATTTCTTGTCTATGGGCACTGGCCATCATTTACTTATGCTCATCAAAAATGAATAAAATAATGAGTTCTATTACCCTGATGGCCATCATTAGTCACACTGTATGTCCCAAAGAACCCTGCTGATTAAAACTGCTGTGTTAGACACCCCTCTGCTCATGCAGAAGTTACCACTTCACCTTCACACGAATTAAGCAGTCTTCTCATAACCATGATTGGGCAATTTTCTCTGTGCTAAAAGCTGGGAGACCTGAAAGCCACTTTCCTCTGAAGAACATCTCACACAACCTTTGATATATTTCACATTTTATTATAAAAACTAGCAGATAGCAACAGACAAGAACAGTCCATTAAGGTAACCTCAGAAGACCCCTACAGCTTCCATTACTGGTCCTTCCTACATGGCTTCCTCTGGTCATGGCTTTTCAAAACAAAAAGAAAATAGCAGGAGTGAAGAACAATCAAGTTTTGGCAGCCAGGTATACCTATTTACTTCATAGTCCTAACTTCATTTAGAAACAGTAATAAAGGAAGGTGGTTCTCAGGTTGAAACAGCTACTCCATCCCTAATGCTCTACATTTTAACACTCCATTACTACCAATCTGACACATCTGACATATTTGCATCCATTTTATCTTATAGCCCTGCTGCCCTGCTATAGCAGTACTGATCATCATGCATTTCAGAATCATGTTTAATGTTAAAAACATGATTTGTTCATGCAATAATTGGTGGATCAGCCTCTTAGAATTACTTTTTTTAAAGCCATTATTCAATCCTGGCTCCAACTGACAATACATTCAGAGTAAGTATTTGCCTAACCATTTCGGTTAAAGATTGTCAGCTATTTTTCCCCCAGAGAATTCAGTTGGAGTACTCAAGGGTATCTATATTCATAATCTTCAGTTGTTAAAGGCCAAGGCAAAAAGTTATTCAACTTCAAAACTTCAATGAGGCTCAAGTGGTTTTAAAACCACAATCTGATTTGCCCATTACATTTAATATCTACATGTTGCAGTTTCTCTAGGAAATTATGCCATAGGAATCTTGTTAGTTTTGTTGAGGTTTTTCTTTCTTTTTCTTTTTTTAAGTAGTGCTTTTAACAGGACTCTTACGGTACTTTATCAAGGTATTTCTGTAACCTAGGATGTGCTGTTCTACTTGTTTTCATTTAAAGTTTAACATTTATTCCTGTGCTACTTATGAACCTAGCAGCAGTGCCCTTTAAGAGCCTGAATGTGTTTTATTGTTTAAAGCATTAGCAGTTTTTCAGCAGTTTTTAGTTATATTTTTATCCTAAAACTGAGAAATTGCCTGCCTACTGCTTGGCATTAGTGTTAAAAATTAACATTAGTTTGTTAAAAACAAACACAAAGTTTACTTTCTTAGTCTGACGTAATGTAAATTAGGCATCCAGAAGTTAACACAGTTAAGTTAAACTTTGTTTAGATGAATGATTACTGACAAAATTTAAGAGGTAATACTAAAATTAAGATTTTTATAAAATGTTGAAAGCCACATTCACTTATGGAAAGTAAACATCAACAACTTTTCAAGACCTGCCTGGATGCCTACCTGTGCGACCTGCTGGAGGGAACCTGCTTTGGCAGGGGGGTTGGACACGATGATCTCTGGAGGTCCCTTCCAACCCCTACAATTCTGTGATTCTGTAACTCAGAGAGCATTTGTTTTGAGGGGAATCTATGGTGTTTAAAGGTAGTCTGAGATTTGAGAAGAGTCCTTTCATTGAATAATGAGTTTCATTTTTGTCAAAGATATGGAATTAATGTTTATATAACCACATTTTTGCAAAGAAGACTGCAGATGCCATTGAATACTCACAAATGAAAAAGAGCAAGTATAACTGCTGCCCAGGATTGCCATCTTGTATATCTATTCACAAACTATGCAGCTGTAAGTCCCTCAAACACCCCTTTGAATATCTGGTCCCTTGGAGTTGAAGACAAAACACTGATAGATATTTTGGCTGTCATCTATAAAAAAACGACCAACTCCCCACACCCTTTCTGTTTAGCACATACTTCACAAATGGGCAGATTACATTCCATACAAAAAGCTGTAACAGTGAGTGTAACGATCTTCATAGCATGTCACATCCTGCAGAAAGCTATGTGCAGTGATGTATTAGGTTATGCTTTCTTCTCCGACCATACCATTCTCTGTTGGAGTGTTTTTACAATTGTATATGTTGTCTGGGAAATTGGATTCTAGTTTACAAGCAGTCTTTTTTTTTTTTTTTTTTTTTTTAAACTAGATGCAGTACATCCAAATTTATACTTTATGTGCTGCACTGTACATTTCTGGAAGTGTCAAGTACTCTGCTGGCTGTATAACTATTGACATCTGTTATTCAAGATATGCTACTGCACTCCAGACTATTATATGCACTGTTATTATGGAGCAGCACATTCTTTTGCCCATATATTTCTCCACTAGTTTTAATTGGTAGCATATATTCACCAAAGATTCTAAATTTCCAGGAAGACTTAAGACAGAGTGGACTGTAAAAAAAAGCAACAGTGTTTACTATAATTTACTATAAAATGTTTTATTAAATTATTCAAATTTCTACTTAATTTAGTCTGACAGAATGATTGATGCAAATGAATATAATCACCAGGCATGGGAGAGCATACGTAGCTTTTTCTTTTTCTTTTTTTTTTCCTATTTTCCAGTATAAAAAATAAATCTATTCACAATGAACAACTGGAAGCTTATCATCTCAACTTTTCTAAGGATTTATTTCAAATAGACTTGAGGGTATGTGTAATATGATCACATTTATTACAGTGAGATTTTGAATGTGGGAAGATTTCATGTTGTATAAAAAACAAACTATACTTAAGCTGCATGTTAATCTTTTGATATCTTTTGACATTTCCAGAATTTTCCAAAGTGAGAAAAGGCTTTGGCTACTACCATGGAGTAGGCAAATCTTGGACAAGAATAGATCACAAGTTTAAATAGAGATTTGGTAAGAATAAAAACTAAAGGAAGCACTGGTTTGATGTACTTTGATGGTTTGACATTTTGATAGATGATAAAAGTATCTTCAAGATACTTTTGCTATCAGCTCTTCTTTACAATTGTTAGTAGCACATTTCCATAATGGATCTGTGTCTAGTCACCTTCTGCTTGCTTTTTGGAAAGACCTTGCTCCTACACAAGAGTTTTCTCCTTCTGCTGCTACATCTTCCCTTACCTACCACGCTTAATCTTCTTGCTTTCACTTATACCTACTTTTCCTGTTTTCAGAAAACAAATCCTAGTTTTCCTATAGATCAACACAATGAACTAAATTTCTCTCCTGTTTTCCACATTTTCACCAGGTCAAACATGCTAATTACTTAGTGTTCTGGTAACTAAATAATTTTAACAAGATATTCCACCCAGGCACAAGAAATGTCTCCTAAGATGTCCTCCTATTAGAAGTTACTTTTTCAAGTAACTGGTATTTTCCTTTCTCGCTAGCTTCTAACCATCTTCTAAATTTTTTTCTGTGATTAGGCATTTGATTGTCTTATAATAAAATGATACTATCTTAAAGAAATGAAGAAAAACAAGAAAGATTTAATTCTCCACGAGATATTAAAACTAACTTAAGCAATTGTGACAATATTTCTTTCGGTTTCTTCGGAGCTTGTTGGAACATATTTCATCCAAACCTATGCTTACATTGCCACTTTCTTCATCTCTTTTTTTTCTCATTTCTGCTTCAAACCACTTTTAAGCCTCTAACTATTAGATTACACATCACTAAATTAAGAAATTGCCTTAATCGGGACATTTCCCAAGGAATGGAATTAAACCTAATGATACTTATCAGCAAGAAATGCTGCTTAATTGGGATAGTAATTCACTTAACTGGGATGCCTGTAGGTTATTCACTATAATCAGATAAGGACATGTGATCCTTATTTTCCTGAGAAGGATATCAGCAATGGTAGATCTAGAAAGAGGTTTTAATTTTATCAATGAAGTCTTTTGAGTGTGATTTTTCACCTAAGTTCATGTTCACCTTGAAGCTGCACTACCATGATCAGCTTCCTCTGAAGCATAAGGGGCAGAAGTGATGACATCCTGAGCTTTCCTTAACTCTTAAGGCAGGATAAAAAAACAAAGCTATGAATGAACTGAGAACTCATTCATTAAACCAGGTGGCTGCACGATCTGCTTTGACAGCAAAGTCATATAATAAACACTGAACTAATGGGTCAGTCTAAAAATGACTAATTATGGCTACAGGATGACTAATGCATCTAATGCATAGTTCATAGAAAGCGACACACATAAACAACAAGAACCTGAGTGATGCTTAAATGATCTGCAGTCATTTTATAACTGCAATGTGTACTGTCTTTTCTGAGCTGTTTAGGAAAAGACACTCTCTGGAATGGTAGTCTTCATAGTGTTTAGGAAAATGTTTAAATATCCTACTTTTATTCAATGCATTCTAGTGGTCAAATGTAACAAAGTTGAACTGATGACAGAAGCCATAATATTAATTTCTGCTTCTTAAGGAGACAATAGTTTTGGGATGAGTAGGACAACAAAAAGCTACTTAACACTCAAAATTGCATTTTGCTAATTATACTCTATCACAACATTATGCAGATGAAAGTATTCAGAGATAATGGAATCAATCATGCAAAGTATCAACTGTCAAGATAGAAGTTGCAATTAGTTCTAAATAAGACTAAAAGAAACAAAACAAAACAAAACAAAACAAACAAACAAAAAAAAAACAAGAAAACTTTTTTCCCCCTACATTATAAATTTTACAGCAGATAAGGTCTACAAGAGCTTTAGAAATTAAAACTAATAGACAATCCATTCTTGAATTTTCTCATTCTGAAATTCACTGTTACTCTTTTTGTTCAGTGGAATGTCCTACTTTTCTTGGAGGTCAGAAGTAGCACCCTTGCAGTCTGTTATTCAGGGTCCTTGGGTACAGAAAGAATGAAGAATGACTGATTTCAATAGTACAAATCATTTATCCAGGCATTTGGAAACAAGTAAGAATGACAATGAACATGAAAATGATGCTTTTTAACATGCAAAGTTAATGCCTGTCAGCCTAATTTCAAAGATCTTAGGAAGCAATTATTCATAAACTTTTCATTCTGCAATGGGCATTTCTGCTTCATTACACCAGACTGGGCTAAGCCTGAGAACCATTTGCAGATCTCATCTAAAATTGTAATTAAAAAAAAATAATAATAATAATAAAATCTGGATATTTGCATACAGAAGATGAGGGCTGCTCGAAAAGTAATGCCTTCTATTTTGTTATGTTGGCTCAGTATGTCAGAGGTGATAGAAGCTAAACCTTCTCTTAGTTTAAGAGTTCCATTTCACTGATACATTTTGGCAGATATTTCCAGGGCAACTGAATAAATAACAAGTTAAATCTGTTTTGGCATGCTTAAGAGATTGAAATTACAGTGTATTTGAGGAGAGTTATTGAGCTACCCAGGCTCCATCTAGCAGCCTCCAGAGAGGCAGCACTTTAATGCAACAGTACTATACAGCTTCCACTGAATATGAACAGATCTCAATCTTTCGGCTGATATTTGTAAAAGTAAAAATAGTAAACAAAAAACAATGCCTTTCCAGGCAGCATGCAATCTGATCCCTAACATAGAGCTATTAACATGCACCTGGTAAAGACGACAAAGGACACAAAGTTCTTTCCCAGGAAACCACTGCTGCTTCTCCTATTCTAGAATCGAATTTGAATTCCACATTCCTGCTCTTCATCAAGCCCCTAATAAACACAGACCAAAGATTCCTTGATCTTCTTATCAGATGTAAGTAACAAGAACAGTTTCTACAATCTACAGTAAATGATTCTTTACGACATATAGAAATTCATGAACCCAACAATAACTTTGTATCATATTTGAACTCTTTGCTGGAACCATCTGAAGAATACACACACAGTGGGACAGAACTGGATGCTTCTTTCTCTCCTACAGTACTTGCCAAGTAGCAGCATGCTATTTATGGTAACTCCTTTTAGGATGTTTCATGTAGGCCCTCTTCTCTTAGAAAGGCATGTGAACATTAAATATACTGTTAATTAAGCTGCACAGTCTTAATGCCCAAGAATACTTTGCTATTGTATGGGAGGTATATCCCAAATGCTTATGAAACAATGCTGAAGATTTTCTTTTAATTTCAGAGTGAATACATAGAGAGAGATCCTTCCCATCATGAGATGTTAGAAACCTTTATTTGGCCTAGTTTCAATAAAAATTTCATTGTAAGATGATAATGTCAAGAAAAAAAAAGAGCATTTAATTTGAGGAAAGGATATCCTATGTCATTGTGTAGAAGTTTAAGTAAAAAGTAACTCTTTGGTTGGCAGAAAAATTAAATGCATAGCTGAGAAAAATTGAATGTACAGCTAGGAAAAGTCAAGACAGATCTAGCATGAAAAGCAGATATGGTACCATGATGGTATAGAGTGGAGAGCACTTGGATCATACGACCACAGAACTATCCCCTACAGAAATGTAGCTGCCCTCTTAGGTAGAGCTTAAGATTCAGTTCCATTAGTTAAAAGCATCAGAAAAATAATTAGCATTCCTCTGGTAATGCTAGATACTAAACTACTTAATAATTTGCTATCTAGTTTGCTAGTTTGCAGAAGAGTAATGCTAATGCCTTTGTGTTGGCATTATCTGTAATTTAATCTAGTGAAAGACATCAGAGAATTGATCTATTAAAAATATATGTTGATCCAGGCCTCATCAAGGCTACCCAGATAGAATAAACATTAGAACACTGCCCTGTTTACAGTTTATAGTGACTAAAATTAAGTCATTACAGATGACATCAAAATACTACAGTTCAATAATTTGTTACCACACTGTGTTGTGTTTAAAAGATTTTGTCGGTGCATTTGGAGCTGGATCACTATTATTACTGCAGTTCATCGCACAATTCAGATGTGTGCAGAGAGAATTTTCAGCAAATATGATAAAAATTGTTCTTCTTTTTATTTTTTTAACAATAGTATTTTATGCTATTATTACAACACATAATGTCTACAGTTAGTATATTAAGAATAATTATTAGTATAAAAAAAAAATCTATCAACATGGATCTCAAAGGCTTTTGTAAAGCTCAGGATTCCATTGTGCCAGTTTTCTTTTCTATGCAAAATAGTTTGCCAGTTTCTAAATGAAATGATTCTCTGTGGAACTGGAAAAAACAAACATACCATATGGTTGAATGGCTAAAATCACATGTAAAAATAATTCTACATTTTCTACAATACTTGATGTGGCAGATGTAGCTGTGGCACGTTAATTATAACTATGATTTTGGGTAGTTACCACAACAAAGTCAATACAGTTAAATGTGTTGATTCTATTTCATAGCTATTTCCAAGGTTTCCAAGGAAAGATCTTGACTGAAGACTCGAGGTTAAGAATGAGGATGTGAAAGACATAAGGACATATACTACTGAAGTGCACAAAAGTATCAAAGGCTTTTTAGTGGTTTCCACCTTATGAAAAAGAAGAGATGAAAAAAAAAAAATGAGAATGCACATGGTCAACTGTGTAATGCTGGATGAAGAGACAGATATTATTTCCTGATCCAAGCACTGATCCATTTATTCCCTGAAGCATGAGATTATGAAGATGAATGGAATTCTCTTCATTGTCATTTTTCAACACAATACGCCACCTGCATTATCTGACATTCACAATTTATAAGTATTTTACATTTTGGAAAGCATATCAAGACCTCAATGCTCTTTTCTTCAAAATATGAGTACAGATAGTTTTGTGGCTTTTATTTATATAAAAGAGAAGGCAAAATCTTTTCCCTTTATGAGTTTACTTATAAAGTATACTTTAAAATACTTTTCCAACAAAAAATTCTACATAAAACTGACTTTGCAAGTAAGTGATCTTGAGCTCACACATAAATAAAATCAACAACCAAACTAATTGTCCAGCCCACTACATCTTTGCATAATCTTACTTTGACCTTTATACAGAATGGCATTAGCTATTTTGAGTAATTAAATGACGAAGACATCAGATTTAACAGATTACAGCTGAATAAATATTTTGTCCTAAAAAAAATAGTGTTAAAATACTGCCTTGGTACATTCAAAATAAATCAAAAGTTTGTGCCAAATTTCTGGATACCTGTGGCTGAAAATAAAATAAAATAAAATAAAAATCAACACTTTCATCCAAACAATTATTTCTTTTGGAAATATAGATAAAATTAATTAAAAAGGTAAAATGTTTAGAAAAATTTAAATGCAAAAATCAAATAGTTTGCATTGAATTTTAGTCTAGCAATTTCATCCCATGCTACTTGGATGACAATTTTTGTATTTTTAACGTATTTTTTTACAACTGATGTAAAAAGAAGTTACACATTCATCTTGATTGGTTAATATTTTTTTTGTATTTTTCTGCAACTTAGAGGGCAGCATTTTACTGAAACAAATGCCATCCAAAAGCCCTCAATTTTTTTTCTTTATCAGAGACATTTGCTTTTTAACACTGAACTCAAGATAAAATGGAGGCAATAGCTGTGATTGCTTACAGATATTTTGTCCATCATAAAGTAGATGCAGCTGTTTGCTTTTTATACCCACATTCACCTAGCTTTGTTCCCAGGTGTTTATTGAAAGTCATATATTTCATGCAGGGATGGCTCAGTGGCACATGAATCAATTACAACCCTTATTTCTAAAGTAAACAAGCCCTCAATTTCAGTTTTACTTAAAACACCAGAATGTAATTTGCAACTGTTTAGTAGCTGTCACACAAGCATCTGAGCTGTGCAAACAGTACATGCAGAGATAACAGAGGGGCTTTGGATGCTGGAAAGCAAAGCAAGGAGAATCAACTATTCTAAGTCATTCCCTCAGTAAATTGAATCACTCAGAGCACACTGAGAAGACAAGCCTCACTTAAATCATTACTGAAGATTCAAACAGAAGGACAGATGAAATTACTAATTTATTAATCAGAAATTATTTTAGAATAGTAATATCTTAATTATCATTTTAAAAATTATTTTTCATTCAGTCCCACAGAAGCTTGCAAAATTCATACAATTTTGTATTCTTTCTTAGCTATTACAATAGTATTTTTGGGAAGATGTGTGGTCTTTTGCTTTAGTATAAAACTGTTCTGAAGAGTGTAACTTCACCCACTTCAAAAGTGCTATAAAATGTTTTTCTTTTCTGTACACACTCCACTGTAAACTGATGTTCATTGATTCTTCTACAGTTTCTTGTAAGATGTACAGTTGTACACTACACTGTAAGGTGCAGTGTTCTCATGCCCAATACATAATGGAAAAAACACACCCTAGGAAAATTGAGTTATCATTAAAGCAGAAAATCCATAACCATATTTTTTTCTTAGAATCCATAATTACATTAAATAACATGTTATTATTATTAAAATGCTAATTTAATAGTTCACCAAAACTTTTCACCTAAAAGAATACATTTCCAGACCTAAAAACACTGGTCTAATAAGTGATATTTGAGAAAAGAGGTTGGTTGGAATCTAACAGAGCCCATATTCTCAATGGGGGAAGTTCTTGTCTTTAAATATCCAAATGATTGAGAGAACTTCAGGTTCAGTGAAGGAACAGGATAACATTAAGAGCCAAGTGATGGTTAAGCCAAGGGATGGTAAAGTACAGTCTGAGGGTGATAAGGCTAATGGCAGTATTTACATTCTTCCAAGGAGCACTGCAGTTTAGGAGCACATCTGAAATGATTGTATACCAACATATTCTGTACAATGAACAAATGAGAAAAACTGATAGATCTATTCCTTTCCCAGACTTATGATATCCCTGGTATTAGCGAGATATGATAGGATGAGTCTCTTGACTGAATTGCTGGGATGAAGGGCTAGCACACATGAACTGAGAATGTCATACTGCCATAACAAGGAAGTCTGGGAAATTCTTAAATCACATTGAAGATAACATGCTGTCACGAGTGAGTGAGCCAAGCAGGAAATGTGCCCTCCTCAATCTACTATTTGAGAATAGAGAAGGCTTTGTGGGAGAGATGATAGTAGGTAGCTGTCTTGGCCTCAATAGTAATGAAGTAGTTGAGTTCAAACTTTGGGGCAAAAAGAGAATAAAGTCAACATAGATATTACCCTTGATTTTAAAAGAATAAACTTCAAGTTACTTAGGGAACTAATTGGAGTGTCTCCTGGGAATCTTTTCTACAAGGCTTAGGATTCCAAGAGAGGTGATCACTTTTCAAGAACTTACTTACAAAATCCCAGGATCAGGAAATCCCACGGTGCTGCAAGTCAATCAAGTGGGGTAGAGACTTTTTTGACTGGATAGGGGAGTTTTTCTGCAACCAGGGCAGAAAAAGAAAATAAATTACCTCAGGAAGCAAGATCAGGATCTACTGGGAGATTGCAGAGGTGCAATTTGCATCTTCAGGGGGAAAACAAGAAAAACCAAAGCTCATCTTTAGTTTATATTAGCCAGTGTGGTGTCAAAAAAAAACAAAAAAGGCTTTATAAGGTGAAATAGCAAAAGGGGAATAAGGAAAAGGTGGAGATATTTAATGTCTTTTTCAGAATTGAAGGACCATACTGGGGGAAGAAGTGACTTTTCATTCGTGGCCACTAAAATTGCAAGAGATTGATTGTATCAGCTCACAGCATCCTTCTTGAGAATTTGGCCAACTGTGAGTTGAGCTGATTCAGGTTACACTGGATGATGAACTCAATAAATAAAAGCGCTCAAAGGAATAATTGTGATAGGGCTACCTCTGGCTACTGGCTGGTCGCTAGCAGTGTTCCCCAGAGCTCCATCCTAAGGGCAGTTCTCAGTTCTGTTCAATGTTGTTATCAGTGCTCTATATTCAGGAGTTGAATGCATCCTTAGCAAGTTTGCTAAGTTTGCTAATAAACTGAGAGGCACTGTTGACTCTCTGAGGGGACAAGAGGAATATGGTCAGATTGTAGCACTGGACAATCAACAATGGCATGAAATTCAACAAAGATAATTGTTGGATGCTGCACCAAGGACAAGGTAACGACAGACACAGGTACGGATTAGGAAATGAGTGGACAGAGAATAGCTCAGCAGAAAGGGATCTGAAGGTGTTGGTTAACAGCAGGTTCAGCATGAGTCAGCACTGTTTCTTGGGTAAACTGCATTTTGGGATACATTAAACATAGCATAGCCAGCCAGTCAAAAGAAGTGACTCTTCCAGTATACTTAGCATTGATGGAGTCTCACATTGAATACTGTGCACAATTCTGGGCTATTTTTTTTTTTTATTAAGGTGTTTGAAAACGTCCAGAATAAGTCAACATAGATAGTAAAAGGGCTAGAAGGCGCTGTCATATGAAAGGAGGCTGGGGACAGTTGGGTTGTCTAGCCTGAAGAAAAGATGGCAACCTCACTGCTGTCTTTAAGTTTTTGAGGAGGGGAAGTGGAAAAGGAAGCACCAACCTCTTCTGTCTAGTAACCAATGACAGAACCTGTGGGAATAGAATATAGATACACCAGGGAAGGTTCAGAGCATACATTAGGAAAAATTTCTATATCACCAGTATGATCAAACATTTTCCATGCCTGTCGGTGTTCATGAGGCATTTGCATAATGTATTCATTAAATATGCTTTAACTAGCTGTTAGTCAGGCAGTTGTACTAAATCTTTTGGAGATACCTTCAAACTGTTCTAGTCTAGCCTAGTATAATCTACTCATTTTTGTATCTGTATTTGTACTGTTTGGTAATTTCTATCTATTTCAGTGATCTTAGACCAAACTAGAACCACTATATTACTAACAAACAATTATCTTAAAAATAAGCTTTTCCTGTGGACATGTACAAAAGAATTTGGAAATTGTCAATTAAAAAACATATTAATTACTTCTAAGTCATTCTGGAACACTCATTACCATCTGATTGACTCCTAAAACCCTGATAAGTTTAATTAGTATTTTAATGTATTTTTATTGCATAATTGCACTTTAATTTTTGTGATCAAGAGGACAATGTAATCAAAATGTGTTCATTCTGTGTTTGAATGAATGCATGCCATTACTTCATTACTTTTATGACTGAAATATTCCAAGGCTAGAATTCCTACTGAATCAGTCTTGAAGTGGTTCCCAGTAGTAATTCTTTTTTCTATTGGTATTTTTGCAATAATGCGGAAGTGTAAGCTCTTCTACTTCTACTATTAAAACAAACGGAGAAAATCAAGATGAGATACTTATCCTTTCTACCTATTAAATAAATATAACTATATAATGGTAAAAAAAAAAAAAAAAAAAAAAAAAAGAAAAAGAAAAAAAAGAACAATGTTGCTACAGTCCCTCAGAGTCTGTAAAAGACCATACCACTTCATCCTCACACCCCCTTTTTCTTGTTAAGACCACTTCTATACTGAGCACATAACCAAATGAACTTTAGGACGCAAAAAGAATTAGGACATAAAATGAAAGGAATCCATCATTCAAAGCAGAAGTATTGGAAACATGGCAACATGAAACACAGGAAATATATGAAAGCTCATTTTCATAAGTATAGCCATCGAAAAGACTGGCGCTGTAGGTCTGGCTTATATTTATTTGTTTATTTATATACTTACGAATTTATTTATATAATGGTATAATTTTTTTTTTGAGTGTCTGATAAGTCAGAAGTCTCCTCAGGAAACAAACAATTTTTACATGTTCAAATTGCTACTGACCTAAAATCTAGTTAAGCATTAATTCATCAAAATGGTCTTCTTCCAGATTATCAGTTATGTAATTGATCTAACATACAAAATTTTAAACTGTGTTTCTGTTACATTTCTGTGGTTATGTCTAGTTTAAAATTTCTTTTAATTTAGTACTTCATTCAGTAATTCAGCAGATAAATTTAGAAAACTCTTTACATATTAAAATTGGCTTTGGGACATCTGTTATACATCTGAAAACATAAACCAAATTCATATATACCTGAAAGTGAAAAGTCCCAGAAATGCTCCAGCAGTATCTGTACATATCAAAAATGTGAATGTATGGGCTCAAGTCTCAATTCTATACTGTGAAATTGACAGCTAGGATTCTGATACAATGCTTTGGACTATGCAGATACTTTTTCCTAAACAATTCCTCAGAACAGGCTAATAGGTCCAAACAGGCAATATGAATGCAGCCACTCTTTAGAGAGTGAGTTATTTCATCCAGCTGGATGGAACCTTGCAATGCCTACCAACATCAGTGAGTCACCACCACCTTTTTTTTGCTGTACCGCTTCTATTGGTGTAGGAAAAGTTCGATGTCTCTCAAACTTAAGTCAGAACATTTATGTGTATTGGCAAATAAATTAAACACCATGATCCTATGGAGAAGATGGTTAAAAGTGATAGGATTTGTCTAAAGAAAGTTACACCTTTTTCACATAATTACAGAACAACTAAGGTGGGAAGGAATCTCTGCAGGTCATTTGCCAACTGCTTTGTTCAGTGCATGTTGCCCAGGAGCATGTGCAGGTGGCTTTTGAAGATCTCCAAGCAGTGATACTTTCGAACCTCTTTGGGCAACTTCTGACAGCAGGTGGTCACACACACAGTAAAATGCATATGTATGTACATATATATGCAAATGTTTTTATTTAAAAATACTTGATATTAAATGAAACTTCTCATTTGATTCTGACAGAATATTTTTACCAAGTTCTTTTTTCTACCACTTAAGGTTTTCCCCAGTATCTGGCATGTGATCTATGAAAGAGTATTTTCTCAGAATTAATATTTATTTTTTTCTGTAACAACTTATCTTGGCTTTTAATTTCTTTGAGACACAAAAATGTCGATTGATGAAAACAATTTAAAATGTCTTCTCACTTGTGACATTAGAATAAACTCCCTACCCACACATGTACATGTACATGTATTTCTCTTAGAAAGCAAATGGTTCATTAGCCTTTTGAACAAATGAATTACAGTTAAAAAAACAAATGCATGTTTAGTTTTCTGACTAAAACTAGATGATAGCTGTAAGTTTAAGGCACTCTGATCCTTTTCAAAGCCCACGAAAGCAAGAGAGATATCTAACAAGAAAAGCTAAAAATAACAAAATTGATGGAGAGCAGATCCATCAAAATGTGAACAATGCAATTCCAAAATAATCCATTGCTGGAATATATAATTACTTCATATTGAGAGAAGTAAATTCACATTCAGTCTGTTCCAACTTGGGACTTGTAGCAATGTGAAAAACACTCTGCTAGTTGAGGTTTCAAGTCATTTACCTGGGAATTAAAATCTGGGATCAGTCCCTGTTAAATCACCTTAGAAGATGACGTTGGTTGAGGTGTTTGAGATTCCACAAACAGGCTATTAAAACACTTAGGAAAAGTGAAATCTGTATTCAGCTTTTAAGTTACCTCTGCCTGGAATATTTCACCAATATATAACATAGTCTGAAAGGCCAGATGTGAATACGAGAAAGAAGAATGTAAATATAGAATATTTTCAGTGTTGTGGTGAACTTTTCAAAAAAATTATGAATACAAAAATACAGATTGGGCTTTAGTTCATATATTAACAGGCATCAGGATACTGTTTCCTCAAGTAATTCAGAAACTAAATATTCTACTGTTAATATCATACTTTCTGCAAGAGTTAAACAAATGTTCAACTATAATATTAGTAGCCTTATTGCACACAGCCACATGGATGATTGCCATCCGTATGAAATTAAAGCTTCATCAAATGTGTTGTGCCTGGTCACCTTTCTAGAAGCACTGAAAACAGTGCACTTCAGCATTCTTAGTGATTGTATATTAGTAAAAAGTAATTCACACTTTAATAACACTTTTGCTAGATTATCAGCAAGCCCAGCAACTGCATTGTATTTTCTCATGTACTTCAATATATTACAAGCACCCACATAAACAGATATACAGTCAAAACAAAATGTGGCCAAAACTTGATAGGATATAACCCTAGTATTGTTGTTTTGTTGACTTATTAGTTTGATTTCTTTTTTTTCTTTCTTTTTTTTTCTTTTTTTTTTTTTCAGTTAGTTTTTGTTTATTTGTTACTACAAAGCCATTTTGACAAGAAATAATAAGAGCTTTCAATGTGTTTAACCAATTTCAGATCTTAATTTTTTACAACTTTAAGAAACTTTTCTACTGTGAAGTTTTCTATGAATATTTTCATACTTCAAAGATCATTTGAAAATATGTGTGAGCTGTGGTAAGCTATGTCTCAATGAGCTTAGTACTGCATTTTTAAAAGATAGTATTCTTGCAGGAGAATTTTCTCCTCTACTGCACAGCACATTTGACTCATCGTGTGATTAAACTCACTGTTTTAGCTGCCTGCACAGAAATCAATGCTATCCTGAAATAAAAAAATTTTGATTAATAAATGTCTGGAGAATTGTGTCCTGACCACTAACAGACAAATGAAAGAATTAAAAAAATTATTTAGAAAAGTTTTGGGTTTTGAAAGCCAAATAAAACATCAGCTTAAAAATATAAAAATAAAATAAAAATGATCAAACAATACCCTTGACTGGTCACCTTTCAAATAAGCCCCAGAAGAATCATAGAACCACCAAATCACACACAATCACAGAACGGCCAGGGTTGAAAGGGACCTCAAGGATCATGAATCTCCAACCTCCCTGCCCCAAGCAGGGCCACCAACCTCCCCATTTAATACTAGACCAAGCTGCCCAGGGCCCCATCCAATCCGGCCTTGAACACCCTCAAGGACGGGGCATCCACAACCTCTCTGGGCAGCCTGTGCCAGCACTTTACCACTCTCATAGCATAGAACTTCCCCCAGAAATTCAAACTAAATCTTCCCACCTTCAACTTACAAACATTTTCCCTCATCCTGCAGTTATCCACACTTTCAAAGAGTTGATTCCCCTCCTGTTTGTAGGCTCCCTTTAGGTACTGAAAGGCTGCAATGAGGTCACCCCGCAGCCTTCTTTTCTCCAGGCTGAACAAGCCCAGCTCACTCAGCCTGTCTTCATAGGGGAGGTGCTCCAGTCCCCTGATCATCTTTATGGCCCTCCGCTGGACTCTTTCCAAGAGATCCCTGTCTTTTTTGTATTGGGGGCTCTAGAGCTGGACGCAGTACTCCAGACGGGGCCTCACAAGAGCAGAGTAGAGAGGAACAATTATATCCCTGCTCCTGCTGGCCACCCCTCTTTTGATGGAGCCCAGGATACCATTTGTTTTCTGAGCTGCAAGGGCACATTGCTGGCTCACGTTAAGTGTTTCATCCATCAGTAACCCCCAGGTCCTTCTCCCGAGGGCTGCTCTCTGGGACTGCTCCTTCCAGTCTGTATGGATGCCTGGGATTCCTCCTGCCCAAGTGCAAAACCTTGCACTTTGACATGTTGAAAATCAGATTCACCCAGGCCCACCTTTCTAGCCTCTCAAGGTCCTTCTGAATGGTATCCCTTCCTTCTGCCGTGTAAACTGTACCACTCAGCTTGGTGTCGTCAGCAAACCTGCTGAGGGTGCACTCAATTCCGTCATCATTGTCATTGATAAAGATGTTAAAGAGCACTGGTCCCAAGACAGACCCCTGGGGGGTGCCTCTCATTACTGGCCTCCACTTGGACATAGAACCATTGATGACCACCCTCTGGCTGAAGCCTTTCAATCTATTTCTTATCCATTGAGTGGTCCACCCATCAAATCCACATCCCTACAATTTGGAAATAAGGATATGGTGAGGGACCAAGTCGAAGGCCTTGCTCAAGTCCAGGTAAATGTCATCAGTCACCTTTTCCTTGTCCACCAATTCCATCACTCCATCATAGGAGGCCATCAGACTGGTCAAACATGACCTCCCTCTGGTGAAACCGTGCTGGCTGTCTCGGATCACATGTTCATTCCTCATGTGATCAAGCATGTTGTCCAGGATGATCTTTTCCATGATCGCCCCAGGCACAGAGGTGAGACTCACTGGCCTGTAGTTCCCAGGGTCCTCCGTGCTCCCTTTCTTGTAAATGGGAGTGATGTGACCCTTCCTCCAGTCATCCAGGACCTCACCTGACAGTCATGACTTTTCAAATATGATGGAGAGTGGCTCAGTAACCACCTCAGCCAGCTCCTTCAGAAACCTGGGATGCACGCCATCTGGACCCATACACTTTTACACATTTGTCACAGTTTTATGATTTTTGGTTATCAGTATTCCACATCATAACATCATGTAGTGCACTGAAAGTTAAGGTGTTAATGCTCCAGTTCTGGGTACTTGTCCGCAAGAGAAAAAGGACTACATACCCCAGGGAGCTTTGTGATCAGAGAGGAGATATAACTCCTGGCAAAGTCACCTGATGTGCCCTTCTTCATCAGCTCTTCTTCGTGCGCTCTTTTTCATCTGCTCTTCATCTCCCTGCTGCTCAACTGGTCTGCGCATCTCACCTCAGTGTTCTGGTGAGGCCTATCCACCTTTTGGACATTCTCTTTCTCATTATATTTGGTCTATCAGCTTCAATTCTAAATATAATTTATTATGGTGCGTTTTCTTGCATTCCGACACTATATTTAGTAAATTAGTTTGTTTCTCCTCATGTTGTTGCCGCTGTTTTTAATTATTTTTGGGTCCCCTGTTTCCCTTTTCTGGGGGTGCAGATTTTGCAAAATCCCTCCGCCGTCCTAGTCATGGAAGTTCTGTTATGTTCATGTTTCTATTGATACTTTCTCTACTTGCGTTTTTGCAGCGGTACATACAGGAGAAAAAGCAAAAGATGTCTGTAAACACTTTTTATTAGCCTTTGCAGCTCTTGAGGTCCCTGAAACAATAAAAACAGACAATGGGCCAGGATAGCTCCTTCTTTCAGCAGTGGGGTATTCAACACCTGACAGGTAGACTCCACACTCCCACAGGCCAAGGTATTATTGAACAAGCACAAGGTACTTTAAAGATCATGCTTCAAAAACAAAAAAGGGGGCGTGCAGTATGATTCCTCGGGAAATAATAGCTAAAGCATGTTATGTTCTTAATTTTCTAAATCAGTGAAAAACAGAGGGACCCCCAGTTTACAGGCATTTTGGTCAAAATGCTTTAACTCCTGTCAAGGAAAGAGCACAAGTTATGGTAAAAAATCTGAATTCTCATCAATGGGAATGGCTCCATTCATTAATAATGTGGGGCTGAGACTATGCTTGTGTCTTAACAGGAAAAGGTCCTAGATGGGTATCAGCACGATGGGTGCACCCAGTCCTCTCAACTCAGCTGTCTCAGCACCAGCCCTAATGTGATCACTGCACTTCCAGCAGCAGTTTGGACACTCACCATCAAGTCACACTTTGTTTGTCAAGCTGCCTCACCAAGAAATCATAAGAACTGGAATTTTTGGGAATTGGTTAACATGGACTATTGCTGGTATTCTAAAGAGCCCATCATTTGTTCAGTATGTTAATTTTAGTTTGCTACTTTTAGAATTGTTTCTGAACCACGCTTCTTTTTCTATTAACAGAAAAGGGGGAGATGTGGGATAAAGAATGCTGTATTGCTAATGAGTGGTAAAGCTCAACAATAACATGAGCACATGAACACAGGTGCCTTACATATAACCAGTCTTGGTTGTGCGAGAAAACTGTTGTGTTGCGCTGCTATAAAAGGTGGTAAGCACCTACAATAAACGCCTTTTGTTCTGCACCAGCGAAGGAGTCCACACTTCATTTGCCTCTCCACAAGAGAACCCAGGGCTGCCCCGCGAGATTGTCTAAGGGTCCCGGTACAGGAAACAGAATTAGCTACTGCTAGTGAAACTAGCAGTCCATTTCCACAAGATATTCTGGTTTGTCTGATGCATCAGGTATTATTACCTGAGCAAAGGAAGTAAGTAAGTTATTGTAGTATAACAATCAGTCTTTGCAGTTGATGAGTACTGGGATTGCTTGTTTCCAAGCATGATAAAAGCTTTGAAAGTTAATGTGCAGCTTGTACTGAATAATAATAGGAAAATATTATAATGAATATTTAATCATCACTTAATTAAATTTTCAGGATACAAAGGCTACTAAGCAATTAAGCAAATATTCTGTAGTTAAGGGCATAATTGAAGGGCCTACCTGCTTCCTGCATATAACGTCATTTTAAAAACTTTACATTTCTAGTGATCTCTACTATGGGGAAATACCTTTGAGGCAGAAAGCAGATTATGCCGGAACATTTCATTGTTTCCTCAAAGCTGTCACACAGTTAAAAGCAATGTCTTAAATGATTTGCATAATAATCAGTCACAGAAGGAATTGTTCACTAAGTCTAGCATACTAAGGGTCAGTGTTATACAGCTAAATCTGCTGAAATAATAGAATGTAATCTTTTCAGCAGTTTGGTACCTGTGACTGATTCATCACAAACTTCCATCTGCAGTTATTAGTCTGACTGGTACACTGCTTTCAAGCTTTAGTTGGAATCTGCTACATACTCTATTTGTAACACTCTAATCAAATCACTTCAACAGGGAATTGACAGTGGTATCAACTACTCTGGTACACTTCATAAACTCCTTTTGATTCCAGTGGTCACTTTAATAAGATTGTTTATTCCGTTTTTCTTGACACAAATCGTTAATGGAAGAGAAATCACAGTAGTTATGATGTCATTCATTCAACATAGAGCACATTTCTTGGAATATGTTCATAAAGTTTTCCTAAGCTCCACAGGACTGTTATCAGTAGCTAATTCAGTGTTATTATCAAATTCAACGAGTCACCTTTAAAAGAATGGTTAAACTACGTAATGCTATGAAACAATGGCCAATTAAGAAAACGTAAAAGTAAAGGCAGCTCTGCCAATTTTGACAGGTACTTTGTTCTATTTGTGGCTGATATTTTGAAGCGCATTTCCTTGGGTTTCCTCCTGTAAGGCAGGTAGGCCACATTTATTCTAATTTTAGCACACAAAGTGCATAAGAAAAAGACACAAAAATAAAAAAGTTCTTCACTATTCCTTCTCTCAAAATTTATGACTGAGTGAGTCATCAAATTTATTGCTGTTTATCCTACAAGAACCATTTATTTGGAAGTCAAGACAGTCCAAACGTTTCTAAAATATAACTGGTTGCACTCTTTTCCCCTCTTATTCACATTCTACTGCAAGACAACAACAACAAAAAGCGGAAAAAAAAAACCCACAAAAAAAAGCAACACAAAACAACAAAACCCAAACCTCTGCAAAAGCAACAATCTAAACTGGCAAGGGCTTTTCCCTGTCTTTGACTTTCCCTGTGGATAACTGTTCATCATTACTAATGTATACCAGCTCATCCTTTTATGAAGAGAGCTGCTAAGAAGATCTAAGCTGCTAAGACAGCAATGGCTTTGCAAAGTAAGCAAGTCAAAAGAAAATACAAAGATGTTCTATCTTTCTGGAGATGATCTCTAATGTAAAGTTCATTTCATACTCAAGAAAATAATTTAGCAACAGACAGAAAGTATACGCAGTTTCATAAATTGATTTTATATTGAATCTTAGGACGTTCTACAATCCACATTAGTATTTACTACTCTAACAGTGTTTTTATATGAGAAGACGCTAATTTGACAGCACACCTACCTTCACTCCACATTTCTCTACATAGGAATTCTGTAAACATAGAATATATTTTACTGTAACAGAGCACTTAAAAATCACTGAGGAGATCTATTTTGAAATTGTAATTTATAGAGCAAATGTCTATTTACAAGGGTGGATAGTGATAGGACAAGGGAGAATTGTTTTAAACTGAGACACGGGAGGTTGAAGTTAGATATTAGGAGGAAGTTTAGCACTCAGAGGGTAGTGATGCATTGGAACAGGCTGTCCACGGAGACTGTGGATGCCCCATGCCTGGAGGCATTCAAGGCCAGGCTGGATGTGGCTCTGGGCAGCCTGGTTTGGTGATTGGCGACCCTGCACATAGCAGGGGGTTGAAACTAGATGATCACTGTGGTCTTTTTCAACCCAGGCCACTCTATGATTCTATGATTCTGTGATTCTATTAAATGCCTTAGTCGCTGAAAACAAGTACAAGCATATTGATGTATTGTGTTTTTCACTAGTCTACTGTAGATCTATAGGACACAAATAATGCTTCAAATGGTTGGTACATTTTCTGATGAATTCTAGTTTCTTTGGAAACTGCCTCATTTGCGTTATCTGCATGAGCCTTAGAAATAAATTTGCTCCATTCTAAGAAGTAGAAATTTGAGAGATCAGTAGTCTGGAGAAACTCTAATCTGGGATATCTTTTAGTAAAACACAAATTTCTACTTGTTAACAGCTCTGCCAGATCAGTTAATTCCTGGCAGCCACATAGCCTGTGCCTTTCCTTCACTTGGATGTGATCCTGTAAACTCTGAAATCGTCTGCCTTCCAGGGTTCTGAGTGCCTTGAGAATCCTATTTTGTGTAAAAATTAGTTAGATTGAGAATTAGGAAGCAAATATTCTGTAAAAAAAATCTGTCTTTTCCCTTAAAGCCCATAGCAGAATGCTCTGTATGTCAATACTTGCAGAAAGCTATCTGCACGACTTGTTTCACAGCATATTATTATTATTATTATTATTTGCCTAGAATAACTCCATTCTGAAATGAAAGCAGAAAGAGGGAGAAATAATTGTACCATTTATGTATAGGGGGCTTATATAGTTCGTAAAGCTTCCCTGTTTTTTTCATAATCCACTGAGAAAAAAAAAAAGAGAGAGAGAGATATGGAGTCTCTGTCTTTCAGTCTTTCCTGATTGTATTTCTGTGGGAAATGGTAGGAAATATATATATATTCTTCCAAAATAATCTCAAACAAAATTGTTTTTTTTACTATTTTGATAAAGACTTTGAAACCCCAGCAAGTTATATTTTATACATGAATGAAAACAATTCTGACTAACAGACATTCTTCATAAACTCTCTAGTTGCATACTAAGTTGGTTATAAACTTAGGGATGAAAACCATCCTGGCTTTATGTGATATCTAATACCACACAAAGGTTTTTAAATAAAGTGGACGTGCAAACCTGAAAATGAGTGAAGTTAAGATAAATCAACGTTGGAACAAGATTATGCACAACGCTTATAGATTCTTCATCACACAAAGATAATATCTTAAACAAAGAGTAATTTCCAAGGTCCTTTCCAACCATAGCTACTATGAAAATTAAACATATTTAATGAGAGCACATTAGGAGAAATGGAATGAAATGGAGAGTATTAACAGTAAACGTGAAGATGGGGGCAACTGTGTAGTAATGCTAAAACATTCCTTCCTTACTCAAAAGAATATCACTATAGGCTAACTGGAATCATTGTCATTGTACCAATTAACAGAAGAAATTCTTAGTTAAGCACCTGAGTAATAATAGTGAGGAGAGAAAAACAATGAACTCTGTTAGTTTTTCTTTTCCCTTGATTTTGCATATCAGATTGCTATTGCAGAAATGTTTTTATTACTCAGTGATCTTCTAGCCAGAAAAGTCTGAACTTGCAAGTTGCAACAGTACCAAAGGGATCCTGTTCACATAATTTCGTTCTTGTTTTTAGCCTGTAGTCTCCAGTCTCAGAAATATAACACAGACAATTTGATATATGAACACGAGGAGCAGCATCAGCATACTCAAAACACGAATTTCTCAGGGACCATCTTGAAGAACAATCAATTGAAGAAAATATTGCTTCTTGTTGTCATATTACATTCAGTGCTCTTCTGATATACTGTGAGCAAAACTGAGATATATTCAGAATATGTTTCAATTATTTCTCCAAAACTTTTCTAGTTATATGATTTTGTTATTCTATTTCTCTCTTCTTCGTCCATTGCTCGATTCTGAACTGCTTCCAAAGTGTTTGCTAAATACTGCTAATGCACTTTTATTGAAAAAGAAAGTATTTATAGAGTTCTTGCCCAGTCTCTCAGCTTCTAGTTTTCTGGAGGAGATGCTAAAGAAACAAAATATTTACTTAATTCAAATTTTCATTCTGTCATACAGAATTCTGAAAATATTTGTTACTTTGACTTTAATTTATCAAATGGAATTTAAAATTGAAAAGATCTCTGTCTATAATACTTAGATAATATTCACTGTTACATTTTGAAACCTTTTGACAGAACGAAACTGTGGAGACATTACTTTTCATGGAAAGACATGAAAAATATGAGACAAGCAACCCCTCCTAGGCCAGGTTAGTTGCTATTTTAACATTGTGAAAGAGGTTAATGTCATTTATGTCAGACAGTATAGGATAATGGAAAATATGGCTTGTTAGCTTCTTTGAAACTTTGTTTTTAATGAGATAATCAAACTGTCTGATTAGGTTAGTAAAGTCAACATACATAAATTAGAATACAAATACTGTATAGATTTTGTTTTTAGCTCATATTTGTCTGTAACTTATAGTCATGAGGATAATCAATGGAAGATAGATTCTAATGTGGCACTACTACCAAAAAGACTGTCACAAACACTATATACCTGAACAAGGGAAATATTAACTAGGCATGGATCAGTTATTTTATCCATTGTTTAGCAGTGGCTCTAATAATATTTTCTAAGCAGTTTGAAAAGAGCAATGAAAAACAATTGGAAACAGCTCGAAAACAATGATGATGATCCAGAATGATGTAAAATATGCCACTAGTGTTCATTTAACGACATTCTTCCCTGACATCTATGTGACTTACCACATCAAAATTTAGTAGTTAATTATTCACACTTGCTTTGTGAGTTAATATATCTAGACTAGATGCTTAAAAGTAAAGACTGGATAGACTATTACAAAGAAACACCTATATATATATATGTATATATATATATTTTTTTTTGTCATGAAAATCATCGAGTACAATTTTTATCTTTAAATTGTTCATTAAAAATGGCCATATATATATATATATATATATATATATATATATTTAAATTCCAGCTACATCACTGCATTTAGTGCTGGGGCCTAAGCTCAAGAAAGATGTGAATATGTTTGAGGGTGTCCATAGACAAGCCACAAAAAATAATCAAAATGCTGGAGTACTTCTATGAAGAAAAACTGAGGCATCTGGGCTTGTTTAGTCCAGAGAGAAAAGAAGGCTCCACGAAGACCTCATTGAGGCCTTCCAGTACATAAAGGGGGCTTGTGAAAAAACGGATAATGACTTTTTACAAAGGTATTCAGTGATAAGACAAGGGACAATGATTTTAAACTGAAAGAAGGTGGATTTAGATTAGACACAAGGAAGAGGCAGTGTCAGCACTGCTTAGCAATAGCCAAAACATTGGTACAGCATCAGTGTCTTTCAAGCCACAAGTGGAGAGTACAACACTACATGGGCTGTTGTGGAGAATGTGAAGTCCACCCCAGCCAGATCCAGAATAATCCTTTCCAACCCAAACCATTCTATGATTTTACGGTTTAAGAATTAATGGAAAATTTTTACTTCACTTTGGTCTCTAAATGCATAGTAGCCCTCATGCCAATAAATTGAGTGAAGTCCTCACATAAATTACTGAGCTGTCTTGCATACATGACCGCACTAGATCTCTGGATTCCCAGTTTGTAACTACAGAAACTGTATGAAATTAGCTAATTCCCTAAGAGATGCAAATTTAAAGTGCTGCTGATACAGGTGTCAGTTGAAAACTTATGTTTCAACTTCCTATTGCTATGTGCTCCCCTTTGTACATAAACATTTGCTATATGAAAGTACACTTTACATTATTAATTTTAGTTATACTTATCTCCACGATATTTTTCCTTTGTCAGGAAGAATGAATCTGAACTGATAAAATACAATATGTTCTTCACATTGCTTGTAATGTTAATCAAAACATCATCAAGCAGGATCTTGGTATCCTCTTGTATTCTTTTGTTTATAAGTAATAAAATTATGCATAAAAATAAATACAAATTGATAGAATGTTATTGCACTGAATGATAACTGCTTTTTTTATATTTACTAACTTGGAAGAATCTTCAATACTATCTTAATAAAGGCAATTACAATCTCTTTTTACTGGAATCCTAAAATTAATATTCATGATTGACTGTTACAGGATGGAGAGAAAAAAATATGCTTGCAGAGAGTGTTAAGTGTTTGTCATATGTGCAGGGCAAAGAAAAACATATATATTATAAGTTTCTTTAATAATGCAAGAATGCCAGTTTACAGATTTAGAAGCCCAACTCTGTAGTCCAAAAGTGTATTCTTTTGTTGTTTTTTCTTGTAGTCAAATAAAGCATTCCAGTATAAATGTGCCTTACAAGTACAGATTTGCAGGCACAAGGAAGACTGGGAACATTGCATTTGATTTAGTACTGAATGAAAGTAGTTCACAGGTAGTTTTTGCAGCAATGAAAAGAACTGTCAAGTGAAACCGGAAATTGATTTGCAATTTGAGAAATGGAGAATAATGTAATTGACTAAAAGAACTGTGAAGCTTGGAACTGATGACATTAGTGATCAAAAGTAACCTCAATGGTTTTGAGACTTTGTTTCTATTCTGAAATCTTAATGATAACTTCTTTGGAACATCTTTTATTTATTTATTTATTTATTTATTTATTCATTGATTCATTCATTTATTCATTCATTCATTCATTCATTCATTCATTCATTCATTCATTCATTCATTTATTTCCAACCAGCAAGAAAGCTTGCATTTAACAGCAACATTTCTGTCTATATTTCTATGGGTTTTTTTGGGAGTAAATAAACATTTCAAATACATTGTAAGTGACATGAGGTGAATAATTCACCACCAGTCTTGCCCACTGTAGAAATGAGGTGCTTCAGTTTTTTCTTGTAGTCAAATAAAGCATTCCAGTATAAAGGTGCCTTACAATCACAGAGTTGCAGGCACAAGGAAGACTGGGAACATTGCATTTGATTTAGTACTGAATGAAAGTAGTTCACAGGTAGTTTTTGCAGCAATGAAAAGTTTTTGCAGTAAACTGGAAAGTTAAAATTCTGTTGTTGAAAGCTGGTATCCTCTGCACTATACCATTGGAGGGGCTGAGAAGAAGAAATAAAAGGCATCTGTCAGGCTGCCAGGTTGGAGATGAAAAGCAATACCATCCACAGGGTTCAATGACAAAAAAATTCCTCCCAAATTCTAGACTGCCTTAGGCTCTGACAGCACAATGTCAACCCTAGTTACATGCAAAATATCAGCAAAAGTAATTTACCTTAGTACAAACAAACCTAAATAATGCAATGCACCTATACTTCACCTTATGTATGCAAATTAACAACTTATTTAGCATCAGTAGTTCATTTCTTGCATCAGAAACTGGAACCATGAGAGTAGTCTGCTGATTTCAATTTGCAAACATGGAAATCCTCACAAATAGTTAATTTGATTTGATTTTCCTTGAACCCCATGAATCTTTAAACCAACTATTAATTACTCAAAATATTCAGACAGGTTTGTTAGGCATATACATAGATTTGGTATTCTGAGATGGAGGATATGAAAATTGAGCAAAATTTTTGGAAGTTAACATTCTTTTTAATAGCATTATTCAAGTTTATTCTTCCAACACTTTTACTCTGCATATTTCTTTTGTGTTAAGTTCCAAAAAGTATCTGAAGCATAACTTACCTTATTTTTATATCCCTGCTAGTATTATAAAGTTCATGATTTTTTTTTCACCATTAAAAAAGACAGAAAGAACAAAAACCATAGGTACAAAACATATATGCATCTCTTAGTTAGTTGCTGATATGTAGGCCACTCCAATAGTAATGCCTCCCGCTTATTTCCATGGAAACTACAACAGATATGAAGAGCATGATAACACTATACAATACAGTAAATTCTCACCTACAAAACCTTATTTTTTTTCAACAGTTACCATCATTAGCTGATTCACATGGATGAGCTGATCAAGATGCTTTTAATTTTGAGATGAGACAGCTGTGCACTGCTGTCCTAATCATGGCTTGTCTTTCATGTCACTGTGACCACTGCTGAAATGCACCACGCACAACCTTTCTGTGCTTGCATCCACTTTTTGGTCTCCATAAACATTCAGCAAGCACTGATGAATGTCACTGCGTGCAATTTATTCCTGTGTGGGGGAATTTAGGGACATACCTTTGCTTCACACGGACTTTCATGTCAGACATCATTCTGTCAGACAGCCCCTCTGCTGCCGTCTGTCTCATGTAACAGAATATTGGTGGAGAGGTTAAGTTTCTACTCAAATAACATCACCCTCTGACATGGTGAGCCAACATCATAGAATAGGAAGCATTACTTTCAGAATAGCCCACATACTTCTTTTATATACAGTGAAGAGAAAAAGCCACTTCTGATCTTAAGAGGCAGGTGAGTTGAACCCTAGAATTGTTTCTATAGTAGAGTTTCTATAGAACTAGCTTAGATACAGATACATTGTAGGCACCTAATCCTATCCAGGACAGGAAATTGCACTATAATCCATAGGATGTGTCAGACTGTTTGTGAGAGCAACTGCATATGGTGCATCATGTAGGAAAAATAGAAAACGAAATATTTCTTAAATATGTAAAATAACTCCCACGTGAAATTCCCCTATGGAGGAAGCATCCAGCTCTGAAATTTATTTCTAAGTTAACATTCATGTTTCCTTTTCATTTTACATCCAATTGTTTGACAGATTCCGCAACCAAGAGACGTGTGTTACTGCAGAAAACAAGAAGCATGGGCTGCAGTATTTTCCTACTGAAGTAGGCAGAAACTTCTGACGTATACCCTGTCAGAGCTGAGTTTTGTGAACACAACTTTGATGTAACTGGTGATATGCAGGCAGTTTATAGATTTGGATTTTTTGGATCAGATTAAGAAGTAAAGGGCTGAAGAGGAGGATATGATTCTGAAAAATGCCCAAATGCTCTGCTTGATTTATCTTTCTAGTCAAGCAGAGTTTGCAATATTAGCTTTAAATATTCTTTTGCTTAGTTCTTCATTTTCACTCTTGCCCATGTTCCTCAATTTCCTTTGGCATCCATGTCCAAATCTGAAATGGAAAATGAATGAATGCAAATTGGGTACAATATATAATGCCCACTTGTTTCACGGCAGTATATTTATTATCTTGTCCCTTAAAAATATCTTGGCCCTATCTTGACCCACAAGAGTCAAACAAAAAGTATATGCATATATATGTTTGAAAGGTACTATTTGAGCTTTCAAATATGTCTTTATGTGAATCGTAGAATCATGGAATCATTTTAGTTGGAAGGGACACTTAAAGTTCATATATTCCAACTCTCCTGCAATAAAAGGCAACACCCACAGCTAGATCAGGTTGCTCAGAGCCCCATCCAGCCTGATTGTTCATCCTGGTTCTGTGAGTACTGGGGTCAGGCCCATGGGCTCATGCCCTAGGAAAGGGGAAAAAGGGAACAAAGGAAAGGGTAGGAAAATAGGCCTGAAAACAAAACAGTGGCAACAATCTGAGGAGGTAAGGTGATTTACTAAATAAAGTATTGGAATGTAAGATAACACAGTATAACACAGTAAAATTGGAATTGAAGCTAATAAATAAAATGAGAGAGTGTCCAAAAATCAAAGGCGTTACTCTAATGCTGGAAGCAAGACAGCAAGGGAACACATGCTGCAGAGACAAGCAGAAAGGAAGAAGGGACATCTCATGAACTGCAAACAATTTTATCTTTTCCTCTGAATGGAAGACGGAAACACATGTTCCTCTTGGAAATATAGTTCTTCTCATCTCAGACTGATATATCCAGAACTATCGAGAATCCATAGAACTGGAGCATTAACTCTTAACTCTCAGTGTGCTACACGATGTGGAATACTGACAAAAAATCATAAAACCATGACACTCCAGGAAGAGGACATCCACTACCTCTCTGGAAAACCTGTTCCAGTGTCTCACCACTCCTGTCATGAAAAACTTCTTCCTTGTATCCAATCCAAATTTCCCCTCATTTAATTTGAAATTATTTCCCCTTGTCCTATCACACCAGAGCCTGTTAGAGTCTGTGCCCTGCTTTCATGTAGCCCCCTTTAGATGTTGAATGGCTTCTATCATGTCTCCCCAGAAATAATGAGAAGATTAACAGCCTTAAGAGCATTTCACATATATTTATCCCCAAAAAGACTGAATTATCCATAAATTTCTGGATTTGCTCACAGAGCCATGTGCTTCTTTGCTATATTTCCACTTTAAAATAGGTTCCAGTGAACCTAAGCTTCTTACTTTGAAAATAACGTAGCTGGATTTTTTGTTTATTTCAACCCAAACTACAACTTTAATAAGAACTTTCTTTAAGAAACATATTTAGTTCAAAAAACACCCCACTTTTTTTCTTTTTTTTCTAATGAAGATCCACCCTGTATTTATCTTCAGGCTTCTGTCTTTCTCCCTGAAAAGAAGCATTGTTTTTTTCACTCTTGATTTTGTTTTTTAATACAATAAGAAAGTAGTGAATGTAGAGAAACGAGATAGAATAATTTTCCTTATCACATAAATTAGAAATATTATTTACTGATCTGATCTCTCCCTGTTATCTCTTTTCATTGAAATTGAACAATATTATACAGCTCAAATTAGCAACATTAGGCAGGAAACATCTGCAAATTAAGAATGGTGATTTTCTTTGAATTTAGTATACAACATCCTGATTAAATGTCAGCATCATTAGTATCAGAGTATTCTCACTGTTAAAGTGAAAACCTGTAGACAACAGCTTTATCTTATCTAAGCTAAGACCACATAAAAATCAGCTATACTGGTGTAAGAGAATAAAGTTAAAATTATTATTATTTGTGATGTTAAATGGAAAAATAAAAGAGTTCTGATTCACCTTCTGAGTCTGCATGTATGTCAACAGAAAAGTGTATGTATGTGTATTGCTTTTCTTCCAAACAACATTTTAATTGGGAAATCACGGAGATGTGAAGAATCACTGAGATGTCGTAAAGATGAAAACATTTCTTCACAAGAACAGCACAGTCACTCCTATATTTCTATGAGAGCTGCAACTGAGTAATTGATATGCAGTGACTACAACTTACAAAACAAATGGTAATCACTCTAAGGATTCCATGATTCCGTGATTCTATCATCTGTCATCCAATTTTCATCACATCCATAGGAAGCAAGAACTTTGGAAGGGGAACTGTCTCTCCAACACAGAAAACAGACTGTTTGTTGAATTCAGCTACAATTAAAACACCAGTATATCTGTAAATAAATAATTTAATTAGTACAGTTGTAATCAGAATTGACATATCATTTAAAAACTGTTCTTATTGAAACTGCCCTCTGAATTTGAAAGGTTGTGTTGTTCTGTTCCTTTGTTATTTAAAATTTTGCATCGGTGTTTTGACCTAGCTCAATATTGCCTTCCTGAAAAAAAAAAAAACAAAAACTTTTCCATCATTTTTCATGCATGCAATACTACTCTCCGAAGTAATTTAGAAAAAAATATTAATAATCATGGAATGGAGAGAGAGGTTGAAGTTGTTATCCTTGATTTCTTCAAAGTTGTGCTAAAATGGAAGCCTGTGGGTAACAAAAAATTATGAAACACGATCGTGTTTACCACCTAAAAGGAAAATGTTACCATATACATACTGTGATACTGAAATTAAACAGAAAACTATTCTGACAGTGAAATTAAACAACAAACAATTACACACTCATAAAAGAGAATACCCATCTGAGAAGATAATGGCATACATTCATACACTGAAAGCCTATATATACCCACGCACTAAAAAGTAAAGAGATCTATAAAAAGATTATAAAACTCTAGATTTCTACATTTGATTTGCAAAACACTTGGAAGTTACTTCCAGTAGAGCTAAACTACTGCAGAAGCATTCAATATACCAGAAAAATAGTGTTCTGAACAAAGAAAATACATACATCAATGTTCACAAGTTGGTCGTATCTGGGTTCTAGGTTAATGGTCAGGGTGTATTGCATCACACTAAATCAGACCCTGACTACTTGATCTGAATGATGTAGTTTAGAATTTAGAAATTAGAATTTGTTATGGTTTTCATTTGCATTGTTCAATTCTACATTAATTCCTACAGTTCCATTACTGCAATTAGATGGATAATTGACTCTCAAACAATACTACATGTGTCCATATTGGTACTTAAAGAAGAAATTTTTTATTTTGTTCTCATAATGGTCCTTCCTCTCTTACAGTCCACACTGATGAATTGATGCTGTGCTAATGAGGTGACCAGAAGTGTCATACATTTTTACTTTTCATGTAGATGAATATAATCCGCTACATAAATTTGCCCACCTACATGCAAGAATGAATTCCTTTTTTTGCTTGAGTCATAAATAATAGATGGAGGGTCATGAAATCACTGCATAGTTATGCTGAAGTTTGTGTCATGGAGTACACTGAAAACAGTTACAGAAAAAATTAAACACTGGGAGGACTTAGTATAAAATACGCACTATAGGAAAAGAAGAAGGAAAATATTTCCCTGTCATAGTAAGATTTTGAATTCTATTTCAGATGGTTATAATTAAGGAACTTTATATATTCCTTATCGTATTTTAAGACTACAAAAGATCAACAACCCTAACTGCATGCAGTTCCCTCCTCTTGCAATGCCTGCCATATCAGGTCTCAAGCAGAACAAAATGAAGTAAATCTCTTTATTCCTGGTTTTGATGTGATCAGATATATAATCAGAATAATATATTACCTACACCTAGCTGAATTTTGACTAATATTCTCTCCTAATAAATGCAATTATATTCCTGATGCATTTGATCTTTGAGCAATAGATTCTATCAGCTTTTATTTAGCTGTCACTCTGTAGGCAACAAAAGTGTTTGCTGAATATAATTGAATTCGTTTCTAAGTGTGATATATATATATATAATCATAGATGTGTATAAACAAACTATACATATCTTTCCTGCATACAAGAAATAACAAAACTTGTATTCTTTCAGGTTATGTCGTACATCTTTTATGTCACATCACCATAATGGTTCCATTCTCCTCTTTACACCCACTATCTTTTGTACCACAAAGCTAGCAACTCTTTCACATACAACAGATGCCTCCAGCTTCCTCCATATATCCTAAAACACGCAACAGTGCTCTTACTTCTCTGTTGTCTTCTAACAGAAGACAGACCAGCAGCAGCATGCTGGGAGCACCAGCTGCCTGATTTGAGGTCAGGGAATTTGTGAGCTTGCTTTCAATCTTTCCATCAGTGGAGATACTCAGCAGCAATGCTCTACTCTTTCTATCAGCTTCCATTACATTTGCAAGGAAAGAGAAGATTATCTCTGAGACATTTTATCTTTCATCAGATTTGCCTTAGATTGACAATAGGTTCTAAAATGAGGGGGGAAAAAATTTAAATCTGAGATAACAAAAGTAGGTTGGCACAAACCTCATTTCCACAAGGACCACTGCAAGGTTTGATTCACCTAAACATGTTTGAGTCTTAATAAAGTACTTCAAAAAATATAGGTATGTTAGAAATTTAGTAAGGATTATGAAAATGCCCAAACTTATAATATTAAAGCTCTTTAAATTCCTCTGCAGATGAAAATACATGCAAAATACCCTCTAAGATCATTGCAGACTCATAACGTATTCTGAATATCTTACTGTCTTTTTTCCACTGACTATGATTTAAGAGTTTCATTTAGAAGTATGTCTTCAAGTCGTATGTTTGCATGCAATCAAAGATCTCTTTGCAAAGCAATTCTATTCGTATTTCTCCCTGTCCAGCTTGAAGCTGCCTTTGATACAACCTCTGCTAGACATAATACTGTAAAAATTGCATTAGTAGTTACAAAACCATGGTTCCTTCTGATCAGAAATATTAACTATGCTGTGTGAGACTGTTTCACATTAAAATTATACTCACAGCTAATTTTTGTAGAGATGAACTCAGCGGCTACTCAATGATCAAAGTTCAAAATCAAATGTCTTGTTAAAACCAAACAGGAAAAGAAACCAATCCCAAAGTATATACGAATAGGCAGTAACCCATTAGTTACACATATTTAAGAGAGAAAAAGCAAATTGGAACCCCTACTTTCCTAATTCAAGTTCTTTGTATTCATAGTTAGAAGCCCTAATTTAGCATTTCTGACCCTCTCTATAAGAGGTGAATAGCGAATGCTAACGGAGGAAATTTCATATGCTTTGTCTTGGTATAAGAGTCTATGGCAGGTTCAGAGTAGCATGAAGCCCACAGACTTTCAGCTTTGGTGGTCAGTCTAGATGACTATTCAGGCAATGGCATTCTGTAAAGATATTCAACAATATCACTTGAAAATTTATTTCCTGGATAGCTGTGTAATGCTAGTCTGTTTTGTCAAGCAGCTGTCACTTGCCTGTGTGGGCTGAGAAGATTTGTACACTGGGCATGTTTACAGTGTGCTTCAAAAGGAGAGGAGCACAAGTGGGAAGCAGCACAAACATAGAGAGCATCCTCAGAGTTGCAATCTGGCTTTCATTGTCAAGCAAGTGGTGGCAACTATCCACTGAGCTGCCCTGTTTGTTATGGGCTGGAAAACACAGTCAGGAGATGGTAGTGACATGGACTTGTTCTGCTGTTAGTTCACATTCAGTATTAGAAAATCTATTGCCCATGGCAAAGAAAAATAAGTGTTGTATCATAAGGGATCTATAGCTGTGTATCTAGCGAATTCTCACTACCCCAAAGCAAGTGACACTACTCAGCATGCTGCATTGCATTACTAGATGTAAGATCTTCCTCCATGTGCTGCCCAAGAATCTGCTCTTTGCAATTTCTACCGGTCTCTGCTTCTTTCTCTCTCTCTTTTTTTTTTTTTTTTTGACTGAGAAGGGGTTGAAGGAAGAAATAGCAGGTAAAAACATTATGGTGCTTTATGTTCTCAAGCAGTAGAAAAGCAGTTGCTTTTTACTGTTGAATCTTTCTCCTACTACAAGTAAACTTTCACTCTGGGTCTGCACCAGCCTGTCTCATTTGTTGAATTAATGCTGATTTTTCCCCCTCTCAGCTTATTTACAAAATTAAACTTAATGTATTCAATATGCCTTTCTGCTTGAGTAACCCCAATACTTACTGGAGGAGGTGATCATTTTACCTGAGCATTTGCAATGTGTTTAATTTCCTCCACTAATACAACAAAAGCTAATTTCATGCAGACAGAATTTGACAAATTTTGAAAGGATAATAGATGAAAAGAAGAAGGAAGTATACTAAAGAGAAGTTAATCATGTTTAAATCAACTGAAGAGTAAACTGCATGGTGAGGAGAGAAGTCTGAATCTTTCGATTATAATTTTTGTCTCCATTGTGCTTGTTCACTCATGTTTAATTCTTATTCTTTTGCTTGAAATCAAGATCTCTTTTTTTTTTTTTTTTAAATTCCTAAAAGCAAATTATTTCTCCTGCCTTTGCTAACCAGTTTGTAGTGATTTACAGTTAAGACAGTAACTGATATGTAGAAAACATTTTAAGACTATGGTAATGTGCATATCTTAATCCAGAAGATGGAAACAGTAACTGACTAATAGGAAGTCTTCAAAAACATATATGGTCTGTACTATGGACTGCTTAGGTCAATCCATTTTCTTAGTGTGTTTTTTGTGATGTGAAAATATAAATAAAATAAAATCCTTTTAGAAATTGAGAGAAATCTAACATTTCTCTGGTGGACAGATGAACAAACATCTAGTAATTTTCTTGAACATGTATTTATTGACAGGCTGTGAATATTTATTTTTGCTATTTCTCTATTTCTCTGTGCGTGTGTTTTAACTATTAAATTTATACACTCTATTGAGCCAAGTAAGAAATAGAAATGTATATCTTGATGACTGTGGCATTGCTGCAGGTATGGTATCAAAAAGCAATATTCATTTTCAGGATAAATGTATATAACAGAGATGTGCACAAAAAAACAAATAAATATGTTGTTCTTCAGGACCTTGGCTTCTTAACTCAGGCATCAGTCATAGTATATTTTTGAGTTTCTCCACAAACTCTCCCTCCTTACATATCCTTATTTTTAATTAACTATATCTATGTATTTCCTACAAATTCTCAAACACCTTTTTCTTTTTTTGTACTGTTTTTCAGGGCAGCATGCACACTATCATATCAAAGCAGACATCTTCAGCAGCTTCAGTAAGAACAATAAGAACAGCAACAAAAGTAAAAAATAGTAGCACTACTGAGGAGAGCATTACAGATAGTTTTCTGTGCTCCACCTTCGTGGTATATAATTCCACTGCATGAGCAACAGCATTTTATTAAGTCAACTCCAGGATACACCATTTCCCTTATAAATGAGGCATTCTCTTTATTTTCTATAGTGAAGACGATCTTTTTTTCCCAGTGATTAAATCATTAAAATGGTCCATAGGGAATGAAATATCAGTCACACCAAACTTGCACATTCATAAAGAAACACTAAGAAACCTATGTAAATAGGATGGGAAAGTAACCTTCTCTTAGCATTTGTACATGAAATTCGTATTGGTCCAGAGTTTTACCTGCAATTTCATAACAAAAAAATACATACACTTTCTTGAGAGAAGATATTCATTCTGCATGGGCAGAATGCAGTTTCTATGCAATTCCTATGCAGTTTTAGTTATGAAAATTATTTCTGTTTTCATCACTCAATGTCTGGAATTTTATCATGTTTGGAACTATAATCCTTTTCATCATCAAAAAAATAATTTATTTTTCTCTTAGATGATTCAGTAAACTCTCTTACTAGCATTAAGATACACAATCTAGCTGACTCATCAACACTGCTTTTTTTTTTTAATGGGTAAGATGTTGACTCTGGCAAAGTCTTATCACTTCATGCATTCTAAGTCAAATTTAAAAAAATGTCAAAAAAAAAATTCTTCCTTCCTTCCTACCTTCCTTCCTTCCTTCCTTCCTTCCTTCCTTCCTTCCTTCCTTCCTTCCTTCCTTCCTTCTCACCTTTATAGTACTATGATTTTAAAATGTGAAGATGTTTCTCTTTAAAAGGCTTAGTAATGTATATTGCTAAAAGAAGGCAATTTTCAGATGATTACCTTTTCCAAGGTAACCATAAGCTAAAACATCTTATAGTTGAAAAATGCATTAAAAAAAAAAACCCTGGTGATTACATTTGTTCATTCCTTTCACATAAACCAAATATGTCATTTTTCTTGTTTGGTTAAACAGGAAAAGATAAAAGCAACTCTGTGAATATTTTCTTTCAAATATGGTGTGATTGATGTGAAATGTTCTCACCTACAATTTTGCACATACATGCATAGTATCTACTAGTTCATCTAAATTAAATTCAAATTGCTAAAAATTTCAGTTAATTTTCTTAGAAAATCATATCTGCAGTTTATACAACTCTTGCTATTTTAATCTTCATTAGAACTGTAGTTATTCAGTTCTGAAAATATTGGTTTTTTTTTGCAATATAAAAATGATAGAACTTTCATGAAAAAACTCAAAAAAATACTGAATAAAACTTCCATATGACAAAAAATATTTCCAAACATAGGCAATTATTTCCTGGATAAAATAGGAGTGAGCCTAACCTACTTTGAGGCCAGAAATGATCCCAAGTATCAGCTCCTTAGGGACTGTCATGAGCCCAAAAATAGGACAAATCTTCCCTGGAACTTATTCCACCTGGCTTTTCTGAGTAGGGTCAAAACAAGCGATGTATTCTGAATACACTAGTTTGGAAATCATAAAAGTATTAAACATTTGTGTTTAAAAGTTATCTGCAAGTTCTTCCACTCGAATGTCA
>NW_024884364.1:63955653-63959329 GCF_019232065.1 Centrocercus urophasianus | reverse complement strand
ATTTAAAATTCTATTTTACTGCAAAATTAAAGAAATTATATAATATTTTTTACAAAATACTGAGTGTGTATAGAACCCACAGTTTTGTGATTCTGATTTCTCTGCAGTCTAAAGTAATCAGTTAACTAGAAGATTCCTTATGAAATTTGTATCGTCAGCAAATGTTTAATGATGTGTTTAACCTGGAATATTCATAGAAATCTATCTCTTGACAATACTTTTCAATAAATTGAAAATTCTCAACAATTTTTTTCCAGAATCGCTGGTAATAACTTAAGATACTCAGAAGAATTATTGTTCTCACCCAAATTTCAGATTGAAATTTAATCCTGAATCTCAGCAAAATCCCAGACCAAGGACTGCTGAAATGATTTTATTTTTCATGAAGTCAATCAAACAAAAATCTTTGATAGTTCTTATTGGGAATGAAGTAGGAGCACATGTGGATCTTGACTATTTCCATTTAACCTGCATCGGAATTTATTACTTAAATTGTGTACTCATCACCCAATTTGCTTTATGAAAATATATAAAATCTAACTTGTTCCGAATCCAATTATTAAAAATCACAATGAAAAAAATGTGATTGAAGTGTTTGGGAGGGATTTTTCAAGTGAACATCAGAGAAAAGGAATAAAAAATATATAACTAAAGGATATCCATGAAATGCTAAGCATAAAACATGATACAAAGTAGGATATAACTTTTTTTAAATGTGCGTGTTAAATCAAGAAAAATGTTTAAAAACATACTTGAACAAAATTGTTTTTATCATTTTAAGGTTATATAAATAAGAGGAAAACATACTTCTGCTACAGAAACATGTTGTGACCTATTTTGTGCGCTTAGAACTGTTTCAGCCTATCAACTTAGTTATAAATGTAGTTCTTCACAAAGCAGTTATTTCATATCACTTGAATTTCATTGCTTCACAAATTAAATTTAAAAATTTACTTAGTATGTGCAGGAAATCTTAAAAAACTCTAGTAAATACTATCCAGTGAACATAATATAGCTTTATTGAAAGATGTAAAGTCATAGTGTAGGAATGCATGAGGAAAAAAATGTTTTCTTTTATCCCTTTTTCTGTCCTTCTAAATAGAGGTTTCTGGAAGGATAAACTAATCTTAGACTTTTCTAAATCAGGTTGAAATTACTGTCTTTGAGAACTGATGGGAAAATGATGAGGTTACTGGAAGTGGAAATCTTACTTCATCTACCCAGTCCTCCAAGTATGTTGCAAATAAAGACAGTATCTTCAGTAAGGAATGTGCATTTTCTGTGCTAAGAAAGTTTTTGTTGTTTTGTTGCGGTTCTTTTGTTGTTGTTGTTGTTTGTTTGTTTTTTTGTATCTCTATGGTGCAAAATACTTTGCTGGGCTCCTGCCATAACAATCCTAAAGCCAGATTTGGACAACAAATCGCCACCTGCCCTGGAGTTTATATTTAATGCAAATTAGTCAGAAGATCATATTATCAATCTGTTATTTGTTTCTAAGAAAAAATTTTATGCTTAGACAGACATCCTTTCTAAGTATTTTCATTTTTAAAATATTCAGTACAGAGTACCTAAAAATATCAAGATCTTTGTGCTAATTAATGATGCATATTCCTTCCACAGAGCCTTCATCCCAATGTACTATAATAGCTGTTTAATTTTTTGTTTGTTTCAGAAATGTTACTCTGAATTTCTTGTTGTTCTAGAAACTGATGCAGAAGACATCTGAGTTCTGCGCTTTCAGAATTATTGCACTGATTAAATAAATATAGGATCTTGTGATGTTCCAAAACTGGCTGTAATAAACCATGTTGTTTATAATGATATAGGATTAACATGTATTCTTTTTCAGATTTAGTGCAATACAGATCAACAAAGAAATGAATACCTGAGACAAAGAACCGCTGGGAAAACAGTATTGTAGACACTGGAAATGTTTGATTAATAAACCCATTAAAGGCTGTATATTCACTTTACAAACAATTCCAGGATTTTTCTAGTTAAATTAGCCTTATAGCATTTCTTAATTGGACTTTTCCTTTCAATAAGCCAAATGAAAAATAGGATTTATACTCCCTTCCCCCAAAACTGCATTTAATTATTCACCTGTAAAAGATGAAATAGAAAAGACCTATATTTCCATGCAGAATCTCCCATTTGTGACTTCAAAGGGAAAATCCTGTCTTCTTATGTTGCTTCTACTCTCTGTTCTGCAGAGGCTACTGCAGTTCTGATGCTGCATAATCATATTTCTCTCTTCTAACAGTGCTCTTTCACTTCTCAGCATCCTAGCAAGACTGTCTCCTTACTATTTTGTCCTCCTTCTCTCTTTTCCTGAGGAATTCCTTCACAATTCATGAAATATTCTTTTCATTAAAGATGCTTTCAAGGAGGGAAGTCACAGCTCTGATGCAAAGGTTTCACAGCAATCGGCAGCATGGGAACCCCTGATAAAATGAAGTAAACCACTTCTATACTTACGAAGGTATAGTCACAAACACCATATTATGGACTATAAGAGTAGGTACTATTTAACTGACCTTAAGTTATATGATTCTTAGCTTCTTTAAACAAACACACACAATGTAGAAGATTAAAAAAAAAAAAATAAATGCATCCTTTGCAGTCAAAGAACTACATACATGTTGCTAACAAGGCAGTGTTTGAAACGCAAAACCCACAGTGGGTATTCCTGAATGGTCAGGTACTCCTACTCTCACTGGATATAAATGACAGTTCTGTCCCTCTAAAAATAATCTGCTTTTAGATTGACATGCTTGCGGTGAAAGTAGGTACTCTAGAAAGATTAAAGCAATATATCTAATAGGAATACAAGAAGAAATGTATTCATTTCATTTGACCTCTATGGTAATGAAATTTATGCACATTATAGAAAATAAAGTAAGTGCACGCATAAGTGTTAACATCAGTCAATATTTCTCTGCATCTCTTCTAGCCATTATTGTTCTGGATTATTGGCAAATGTAAAAGTAAAGCTGAGATTTCAGTTGCTTTTGAGGGAAAGCAACATATAGTGTAACAGCAAATGCTGCTGTTCCACTAATTCTTTGCAAACAAGTAGCCATGATCTTTATGACATGACATTATACTAGAGAACACATTTTGAAAAATGACGCATAATCAGAAAAGAGGGCATCCAACTAATTTTAGAGCTTAATTAGGGAGCTTTTCCATTTTATAAAAGCTCATCATTCTGCCATTTAGCAGTTGGAATTATTGTTAAAATATTGCTTCAACAGCATTTTAATACATACTTTAATAGTAATAAGTACTTCCTTCTTCCTGAGCCCCTATTTTGAGTTGAAAAAAAACACATTATGAAGCATAAATTACAATATAACATAAGAGACTCCCTAGTTTCTAAAGGTCAATTTACTTTCCAATTTATTGGAAATGATTAATAGAAAGAACACAATAGCAGTGTGGCATTAAATTAGGCCATTTGTCCAGACAAGGACATTCCACTGATTATTAGATGCCTAACTATTCTATACAAATTTCTCTAGCAGATGTTCAAAGCCAACATTAAAAACTGGAAGAAAAAAAATGAAATGGAGACAATACTACAAAATTTCCTTCTGATTTTAGATTCCATCATGAATTATCTTTTTGGAAGGAAGGAAGGAAGGAAGGAAGGAAGGAAGGAAGGAAGGAAGGA
>NW_024884364.1:63931614-63955643 GCF_019232065.1 Centrocercus urophasianus | reverse complement strand
AAGGAAGGAAGGAAGGAAGGAAGGAAGGAAGGAAGGAAGGAAGGAAGATAAAACCACTATTTGATTAACAAGATTTTCATTGTTGAGCTTGCTGGCTTTTACAGGAATGGTCATGTTATCCCTCCTGATTCTATGGTCCTGCTCTATGAAGCATTTCCATTTTGCAAAGAACAGGATGTAGGGATAGAACATCCCCTCAGAAAATTTGATAATGATACAAAGCTGGGAGGAGTGACTGACACACCAGAAGGCTGTGCTGCCATTCAGTGAGACCTGGACAGGCTGGAGAGTTGGGTGAAGAGAAACCTGATGCAGTTCAACAATGCAAGTGTAGAGTCCTACATCTAGAGAGGAATAGCCACATAAGTTCATTCAGGTTAGCAGTTGATCTGCTGGAAAAGAGTTCTGTTGAGAAGGATCTGAGTGTCCTTCTGTTGTCCCAATGGACAACAGGTTGGCTATGAGCCAGCAGTGTACTGTGGTGGTCAAGCAGACCAGTGACATCCTGGGGCTTGTTAAAAATATCACAGCAGGCAGGTCAAGGAGGTGATCCTCTCCATCTGTTCAATGTTGTTGAAGCTGCACTTGGAGTACTGTGTCCAGTTCTGGGTACTCCAGTACAGGAGAAAGAGAGAACTTTTGGAGAGAGTCCAATGAAGGGCCACAAGGACGCTTAAGGGCCTGGAGCATCTCTTTCATAAGGAAAGAGTGAGAGTCCTCGGGCTGTTCAGCCTGGACAAGAGAAGGCTGAGAAGGTATCTTATAAGCATTTATAAATATCTATAAAGCAGATGTCAAGTAGATGGGGCAAGGTCCTTTTTGGATGACTGGAGGAAGGGTCACGTCACTCCCATATACAAGAAGGGGAGCAGGGAGGACCCGGGGAACTACAGGCCGGTGAGTCTCACCTCCGTGCCTGGGAAGATCATGGAACGGATCCTCCTGGACAACATGCTCGATCACATAAAGAATGAGCATGTGATCCGAGACAGCCAGCACGGCTTCACCAAAGGAAGGTCATGCCTAACTAATCTTGTGGCCTTCTATGATGGAGTGACGGCATTGGTGGACGAAGGGAAGGCGACCGATGTCATTTACCTGGACCTGAGCAAGGCCTTTGACATGGTCCCCCACCACATCCTCATCTCCAAATTGGAGGGAAGTGGATTTGATGGGTGGACGACCCGATGGGTAAGAAACTGGTTGAAAGGCCGTAGACAGAGGGTGGTGGTCAATGGCTCTATGTCCAGGTGGAGGCCGGTAACAAGTGGTGTCCCCCAAGGGTCTGTCTTGGGACCGGTGCTCTTTAACATCTTTATTAATGACATCGATGAGGGAATTGAGTGCACCCTCAGCAAGTTTGCTGACGACACCAAGCTGAGTGGTGCGGTTGATACGGTGGAAGGAAGGGATGCCATTCAGAGGGACCTCGACAGGCTGGAGGGCTGGGCTCGGGTGAACCTAATGAGGTTCAACACTGCAAAGTGCAAGGTTTTGCATTTGGGCCGGAAGAACCCCAGGCACCCGTACAGGCTGGGAGGAGTGGTCCTTGAGAGCAGCTCGGCAGAGAAGGACCTGGGGGTCCTGATGGACGAGAGACTGAACATGAGCCAGCAGTGCGCTCTGGCAGCTCGAAAGGCAAATGGGATCCTGGGCTGCATCAGGAGAGGGGTGGTCAGCAGGGACAGGGAGGTGATCGTCCCTCTCTACTCGGCTCTTGTGAGGCCCCATCTGGAGTACTGTGTCCAGGTGTGGAGCCCTCAGTACAAGAAAGACATAGAGATTTTGGAAAGGGTCCAGAGGAGGGCGACTAAGATGATCAGGGGGCTGGAGCACCTCCCCTATGAGGACAGGCTGAGGGAGTTGGGCTTGTTCAGCCTGGAGAAGAGAAGACTGCGGGGTGACCTCATTGCAGCCTATCAATACCTGAAGGGAACCTACACCCACGAGGGGAGTAAACTCTTCAAAAGGGCTGACAACAGCAGGACTAGGGGAAATGGATCGAAGTTGAAGGAGGGAAGATTTAGGTTGGATGTTAGGGGGAAGTTCTATACAAGGAGAGTGGTTAGGCCCTGGAACGGGCTGCCCAGGGAGGTTGTGGATGCCCCGTCCTTGGATGTGTTTAAGGCCAGGTTGGACGGGGTCCTGGGCAACCTGATCTGAATGTGTGTGTTTGGTGGCCCTGCTAGGCAGGGGGGTTGGAACTACATGATCCTTGAGGTCCCTTCCAACCCGGGTGATTCTGTGATTCTGTGGTGGTATGCTGTGATATGGTAAGGAGCAATGGGCACAAACGGGAACACAGAAAGTTCCATATGTACATCAGGAAATCTTTACTGTGAGGGTGACAGAACACTGGAACAGGCTGACCAGAGATGTTGTGAATTCCCTTTCTCTGGAAATACATAAAACCCACCTGGATGCTTTCCTGCATAATCAACTGAAGGCAGCCTACTTTAACAGGAGGTTGGACTAGATGATCTCCAGAGATCCCTTCCAACCCCCACAGTTCTGTGATTGAGTATGAACAAGGTGGTTCTTGAAAAAACTGCTCTGGTTTCGCCTTCTTTATATGTATAAAACAGATTCCCAAAAACTAGAAACTTTGCTCATCCATTTTTCTTGAAACGTCCTTGGATGATAGATGAAATGACTCAAAGCAGTATTCTACATAGTTTTACATTATCTTTGTTCTATGTGCGCTATAAATATTTTGAAATAAGCGATCCTAATGTTATTGTATAATAATAATTCAATTTTCTGTGAAAAAAATTTCATCATTCTGAATATTCTGCTTAAGGAAAGTAAGATACAGTGTCTATGTGTTCTACTGGAAAAAAAAAAAAGAAACAACAGGAAAAAAAAGAAACAAACAACAGCAACAAAAAATCTTGCTAGATTTTTTTGTTATCTCCAGCTGCAACAGCAGAGCAACTGCATTCCTATGCTGAGAATGCTGGTTCTAATGTCCCTTGTTTCTGTTTTTTCAGAGGCAGTTATTAGCAAATTGAGTGCCAAGTAGATAAAGGAGGGGAAAAAATAGCTAAAGCATGGAGATCAGCAGCCACTGAGAATATTCGCTTACATGATGGTTTTTCCACATGCTTGTTTCAGAAGTCAAAATATATATGACCCACATTAATAGCTTTACATTAATCTGACAGACCGTGATCACAGGAAACACAGACACAATAATTCAAACACAATGCAAGTCATCGTCTTGAAAAGAAAATATTTTTCATTAAGCTAGTCTATCATAAGGTCTGTACCCTTTTAATGATAGGGCATGGCATTGCAAACTGCTTCATCTTGACAATAATGGAACTATTACAATAGTTTTTTGAAGTTATGACAGAATCGTGGCAGTTTAGTAGCATCACAACACAATGACTCTTTGGACAACATGAGAGTCTTTGCAGACATACTAGTATCTGGATTTGTAAGTGGAATAAGTTACTTGATTTACCAATTTTTCTTTCTAGTTTAGACAAGTGCATGCATACAGTCTTTCCGTGGAACACCTTTCTCTGCTATGTGTTTTGCATTCATCAAAATCTCTAGTTTTAAGAACACCGTGAAACCTTTATGAGAAGTCACATTAATAAAGAAGACAGTCTTCATTAATGATCTAAGATACATATTTATAATTTCGGAATGCTCTGAGAACTAAATTTCACTACACTTAAATATTCAAGAGGAACATAAGAATACTACAAGAATATTTTCTGTTGCTTTAAGAGATAGTGCATTTAACTGAGATTTAAAGTACAAGCTTAAATGGATTACTGAAAGTGGGCAATCTGGAGAATCAGTGCTGAAGATAGGAGGAAACATTAAGGTGGCTTTAATAGCTATCTGAAATTGCTTGTAATCATAATCAAAATCCACAAACGTCCACATATTATATTATTATAGTTCAGAGGCTCCTTCATTCTTTTAACAAATAAGTCCATGAGGTCAGGAGTATTTTGGATCAATCTCAAGCTCTGTAAAGGTTTGTGTGTAACTAGTATTGCATCTCACTGTTAGTAAAGCCTGAGATTATTGTTGTACTTTTGCTCCTTTTGAAGTGATTATATCATAGTCTGGTCACTAGCTGGTTTTGCAATGGCTTTCTTTCAGCAATGGATCTTCTTCCCAGAGAGAGAAGAGTTGAAAGGAAATTTGTTACCCTCCAGTTGTAGTATAATCAATGTATTGAAATAAATCCGTACAAACTATACTCAATTTAAATAATTTAAGTACCCAAGCATTCATTAGCTAATTAGCTGTGTTAAAACTGTATGCTTTTCACTAATCAAACAAGTAAGTAAATGCAATTCAATTTGAGTTTGCAGTTGTTATTTTCTAAATCTGCTTATGATATCCTTGAACATTTCTTGTGAGAATTCACTCATATTGGATCTTTAGGCTACTGTAAATACTTGTACAATTTGAAATGAATTTATATTACAAGTCAAGAGATTGAAAAAAAATGAGAATATATTTACATATTGAAGTCTCCAACTTGTTTTGAAACATCATCTTTCAAACTCTCCTTCTACAACAGCAATTCTATATTGATTTTACTCAAAAAATATTTTCCTGACATTTTCTACTTGCTCATTTTTTTATGACCAATTATTTATTTCAGATACATTTTTCTCGTTTCAAAAATGAGTTTTGTTTGCTAATTACAAAATTAGCAAACTTTGAGAAAACTCTCAAATGTAATATGTAAATTAGGAGCTAAGTTGAAAAATATTTTTTCCTGTAAGTTATACCTTTAATACTAGAATTTAGTTACATAAATAGCGTGAACCACTCTGACAATCTGATAGGCAATATGAAGTTTTGGAAGTTAAGTGGAATAGTAAAAAGTACTGCAATAATTATTTTGCAGCCATTAGAGTATGTCATCTTCACTAAATTTTAGAGTAATGGCAGTCTTTAAAAACCTCTGTTCCCTTTCCCTGTTTTTCTAAGGAATATAAAAGACTGTTGGAAAAGGGTGGACAAGTATGGGTCAGGTGTCAAGAAACCACTCATTCCAAAGGAAGCTTCCTTTCTCCAGACATGGCTTAGATCCATATAGTTGAATTTTTTTATTTTATTTTTTTTTTTTTTAAGGGTTAATTACATTCTTTATTCACCACTATATATATATAAAATATGACTAGAGCTTGGTCTCCCAAAGAGAAACTCATGTACATAAAAGATTATTTGGGACAAACACCACATTTTCTTCATAGAGATTAAAACATGTTTTGAAAATGATCCTGCAATATCAGTTATTCAATATTTGTCATTAGAGATCCTCCAAATAACTCCTGTTTGCTCTCTTCTTCTTGTAGTTGCTGATGTTGAGGACAGTCTCAGATTCCCAGAGGGGCAAAGCATATTTGACCTTAAGAGCCAGTGCCTCCCAAGGCTGTTGTCAAACTAATGACACTTGGCAAAAGGATTTATACAGGCATTAACTGAAACACTGGACAGTTTTTCACAAGATAAAATACTGCAGAGGACACATTTTAATTAAACTTCTCATGCAGGAAGATATCCTCAGGCAGCAAACTGTGGGCTTTCCTATGCCTCTCCGGCCCTGATGACAAACTGCTGAATCCTGTGTGTACAGAAGGCTACTGAGTTCCATGTCTATAACCTGTGAAGAAATAACAGTTGTGCCCTTATTTCAGTGACAGTCACTCCATCATAACTGATATTTCCTCCAAGTTCATTCTCAGTTTTAAAGCCACGCTCCCAGACTTTCCACAGCAGAAATAAGAAGTCAAGATTAGAACTTCTACATGAATTAGCTGCTGGATTCAGATGGACAGAGGTGAGGAAAATCTCAACCTAAAGAATAAATTTCTTTTCCCAATGACTGTGTTGGCTTGAGACAAGATCTTAACTCTCCACTCACCCAATCCTTCTTTTACATTGAGAGTTAATGCATATTGACTGGTGTACTTTCACACAAAATCTAATTCAGATTCCATTTCTTAAATAAGGACCTATTTTATCTTTGAGAAGGTAAATGACAGTGACTGTATTGAAACCCATAATATTATGGAAAGCAGGCATGTATAAGCTAAATTCTGTCAACTTTTATATGCAAATTATTTTTATGGATCAGAAGTTATTTCTCTGAAAATTCCCTTACTTAAATAAACAGGGTTTAATGTCGCAGGATCAAAATCATATTCATTAAGTAGTACCACTATTTTCATTATGATAATTTGAAAAGCAAGGTATTATTCAGGCTAGGAACCCAGAACATATCCCATCATTCATGCTATGCAGACAGCTTGAAACTCAAAAGACAGTAGGAACATATAAGCTGTAGTTTAAAGAGCAAAAGTTTAAAAACACACTTTATTTGATATTAACTTTTTAAAAGTTTTAAATATTGCATTCAAATTCTAAGCACAGTAACCTCCTTAGTACCCCCTTAATCAAAATTAAATCTCAGTTTGGGACATTTTATTGAGAACAAATGAGAAGCATTTGCAAAAGCTGCACTGAAGTGTGAAAAATCAATTAAAACTTCCAACCACCCTTGGACATAATGTTTTCCATAAAATAGAATGTTGCTAAAAAAAATCATGTTATGATCACACCCTTAAAAAGAATTAATTTCATTTAAATAAATAAATAATATTGGCAATATCTTTAAATTGAAAAGACACAAGATCATAATTAAATTTTTAAAGGGATTAATTAGCCTTTTAAAGATCAAGCCCACAAATATTTTGGTAGTCTTTTTCTGCATTATGTTTATACATATCCTTCCTTACACAGCCTATGTACTGACTTGACAAGGGATCTTCAGATAAATGAATGCAGCATTTGATCTATGGAGCCGACAACCTCTGATTGCTATTGTGTAATCAGCATCTGTAAAGCTAAACATCACTGCATCTTCTGTATCACACAGCAGCTGTACACAGCTCTTCAGTATGTTTTCACCAGACTTGCCCTTCAATCTCCCCTGTGTTTTCTGCTCTTATTCCAGCATCTTATATCTGTATCCCACATTTTGCCACTTCATTGCTTAATCTAATACTGATGGTTTTAGAGCCTTCTGTACTGATGGGCAAAGAATCAGAGAGAACACCACAGCAAATCCTTAGTTTGGCAAAGCATCACCTGGCAAAGGGCAGTGGTCCATGGAGAGTAACAACAAAGGGCAAAGGGCTACCCAACTGCTTCACTAATGGAACTGGAAAATTCTCCCTGGGAAAATCATTCAAATTGAAGGAAAATCACTTGTTACTCCAACAAGATATTAAAAATTGCATGATTTCCAAAACTGTGTGAATTTTAACTCTAACAGGAAAAAAAACTTGTTAAAGCAAACAGTCAGACAAACAAAACCATTTTTCCCTTATTACAGTAATTTCTATATTTCTTCAAGCATTATTATATTTACAGAGCTGTCAAAGGATAGCTAGCATTCATTCCTCAAAGCAGAAGAGAACAGAAAAACTGACACCTCACTGTTTCAGACCAACATGTTCAGAGAATTTAGTATCCTGTCTCTGGTAATACGTATAGACTGCAGCTGGGGGAACATTTACTGTGTGAAAGTACTGAAAGTAAATTTAAGAAATAAATGTCTTGAGGACTTGTCAAAATGGGCTTATATAACCCTGTCAGCAACTAGGAATACTAGTCCTCAATGAATACCTACTGCTTAGGCTACTTTGAATCTATTCTGCTTGTTTTTTATTTTCTTTGTTGGTTGTTTCGTTGTTTGTTTGTTTTTTCTTTGTTTGTTTTGTTTTGTTTTTTGTTTTTTTGTTTGTTTTATGCTGTTGTTTAAATATGATTTTATTTTTTTGTAAACTCTCTTATGAAGACAACTAGTATGCTCACCAGTATTGTCATGACATTTTCCAGTGAAAGGCATAGCCATCAATGGTCAACAGATGTTTGAAAGGAAGGTATAAGAAACTTATCAGCATGGCAACACTTGAATCACAGCCACTTAAAAGTTTATCTGGAACCTAAATGTTAAAAAGTATCTTAAGGGAGACAATTTAATACACCTTCAAAGGTCTTTTCTCCCCTGCCTTTGGTATAATAATTATAGACAATAAAACATTTAATTAACTGAGATAAGGCCAGAAAATTGGGCAGAATGTCTATTGGGGATATTATAAATTTTATATGCATATATATTTTTAAATCACTGATAAAGTGAGGAAAGTAAACAGCACACATGGGAACACACAGGTTTATGTATTTACAGGAATACCTAATGTTCAGCTCTTTAAGTTAATGATTTCTATAATTATCTTCGCTATTTGGTAACCCAATCTCAAAATGGTTTACACTGATATCACTGTATAATAAAACATGTATTTTTTCGAGGAATGGTGAGGAATATGTGATTTTCAGGGTTACTTCAAGGAAGCAAGAGGAAATCATAGAATCATAGAATCATAGAGCTCCTCAGGTTGGAAAAGACCTTAAGAATCATTGAGTCCAACCATGACCTAACCATATACCCTAATTATAACAACCCTCTTCTAAATCACGTCCCTGAGCACCACATCCAAATGGTTTTTAAACACATCCAGGGATGGTGACTCCACCACCTCCCTGGGGAGCCTATTCCAGTGCTTAACAACACTTTCTCTAAAGAAGTTTTTTCCAGAAATCCAACCTAATCTTCCCCTGGCACATCTTGAGGCCACTTCCCCTCGTCCTGTCACCAGTGAGAAAAGACCAACACCGTTCTCACTGTAAGCACCTTTCAGGTATTAGAAAAGAGCAATAAGGTCTCCCCTCACCCTCCTTTTCCCCAGACCAAACAGTCCCAGTTCCTTCAGTCTCTCCTCATAAGGCATATTCTCCAAGACCTTCACAAGCTTTGCTGCCCTTCTTTGGACCTGCTCCAGTGCCTCAGTGTCCTTTCTGTACTGAGATGCCTCAAACTGAACACAATACTCAAGTTGATGCCTCACCAGTGCCGCATACAGGGGCAGGATGACTTCCCTAGTCCTGCTCATCACACCATTCCTGATGCCATCTTGGCCGCCCGGGTACACTGGTGGCTCATATTCAGCCCACTGTCTATCAGTTCATCAAGGTCCCTTCCCATCAGGCAGCTTTCCAGCCACTCCTCCCCAAGCCTATAGGGTTGCCTGGGGTTACTGTGACCAAAACACAGGATCTGACACTTGACCCTATTGAAACTCATACAGTTTACCTTGGCCCATTGATCCAGTCTACCCTCCGTAGTGCCTTTCTCTTCTGCAGCAGATCAACACTCCCTCCCATCTTGGTGTTGTCTGCAAACTTACTGAGGGTGCACTCAATCCCCTCATCAAGATCACTAATAAAGACATTGAATAGAGCGGCCCCAGTACTGAGCCCTCAGGGATACTGCTTGCAACCAGCTGCCAACTGGATTTAGCTCCACTGATGACAACTCTTTGGACCCAGCCATTCAGCCAGTGTTTCACCCAGCAAAGTGTATGCTCATCCAAACTGTAGGCAGCCAGCTTTCCACAAGAATGTTGAGGGGAACAGTGTCAAAGGCTTTACTGAAGTCCATATAGACCACATCAACATCCTTACCTTCATCCACTAAGCAGGTCACCTTGTCATTGAATGAAATGAAAATGGAAAACTAAAGAGACAACTGATGTATAACATCCTCCAGCTTTGGTTATCCTGTCACTACTAGAAAACTCATACAGATTTGGCTAGGGCATTTCTATATAGGTGATTCTTATGCTTTAAATTGATCCACCTTTTCTTGAGATCTATGCCCAAGTGAAATATTTACTACTATACACAAGTTGCACATGTCAACTTCTGCTGCAATCACCTGTCCCTGCTTATCTCTTTGCCAGCTTTTTAACTTTGCTACCACCAAGAGAAACACTTTCTCCAAGCAAGAAAGACATGGAATAATGGAAGAGAAATTCAAAACTGCAGTGTTTCTGCTGAGGCTTCATTCTTTCTCCTCACTCAGGACATCTGCTTGCTTCTTCTTCCCCTAAACCCAACATGGCTCTGTTTAAAAACAGGTCACTAACCTATACAATAAACCTCAAAAGTGAAAACTGAGAGCCAGTGTAAGAAGTAGACCACAAAGGTAAGCAGCAGTGGGCTGATGCTCTTCTTTACCACATCATCAGCAGGTTCAATGAAGAGGAGGGCTTTTCATGGCTATTCTCTTGTTCAAGCACTCAACTTGCAGCAGCAGCAATGGCAGATTGGTGCCTGTGACAGGTTTATATGAGACAAAGCCTGGCACTAAGAGCATCTGACAGGTTCTAACAGAGTCTTAAGGAAAACAGCTTAGGAACTTCTTGCCTTTGAAGTTCGGGGAAGCAGGAAAAAAAAATGACAACCCTGCTTACACTTTATGTTCGTAGACATAGTAAATGCTTATTGACTTTATACACCTCACATTTGCACTCACTTTATGATTTCATTTTGCTCTAGTACCAACCGTTGACTCAGTGGGTCTATTTGGCAAAGCTGCCATGCAAGCCTAAGAAATGTAATGGTTTGGGGTACTAACATTGTGCCTTTCCTGTCTTAAACAAGTACATGACAGTGCTACTTATTTTCAAATTAGTAATTACATCCTACACATTACTAACCATCAGATCTCAGCTGCTAGCAAGCTGTTCCATATTGCCAGCTATTCTAGATATTAGATTACGATAGTTGCTTGGTGGTTGCTAAGGCATTGTCTTACTTAGTCTCATTCACACAGAATAAAATTTATTCATTGCTTCAGTTTCCAAGATACCTGTCCTTCAAAATGTGGTTCACAATGGATCTTGATGACACAAAATACATGCATCCTTACTCAGAGTTTTTCAAGAAATCACCCTTTTTGCATTGTTCACAGATCAGCAGGACTTCATTGTGACAAGCTGCAGACAGAAGTCTGCCACATAAACTTGAATTTAATTTTGCATACCAAAGCTTTTTTTCTGCTTTTCAACCTTATCAGATAAACTACTTTTCTATTTCTAAACACGTCTCAATAGATTATATTAAACCGTATATTAATAGTCAGAATCTGTATTTCCCTTGTACAGAATATAGTTTATAATTCAGATGGAAATTTAGCTATGGCTAACTGCTGTTTAGCATACTGCAAACAGAAACACAGCATTGCAGTCCTCATTTTGTTCACGCTCTGCTGAGCATATGAATCAAAGTGATATCAGCAACAAAGGGATGCCAAAGCTCATCTGTTTTTAATACACCATTTAATCTCATGATCACTTTCACACTGTCTGTTCTAACAAAAAAGTAACATGCCTATGCTTTCATACCAACAAATTCCACTCTAGAGTTAGATTTAATGTTTTCTTTCCAAATTATTCAACTGACAAATGCACATTTATACTTATATACAATGACAGACTTTTAAAATGTTCCAAATGTACCAAAAGCTGGACAGATCTTTGGCTTTTATCTGGTGTGCGGAAATAAAATAAATAAATAAAATTGGAAGAAGCTTATATTTACAGATTCTAAACTAACTAAAATGTGGCTTTTCCAAAATATGTTACCATCATCACAAAATCGTGTACGCGTTTGACTGAAATTATCATATAGTTTCAACCAGGGGAAGACAAACACACGAATGTGGCTAGATTGATAGAGCACGAAGAAGAGGAGGACGAGGAGGAAGAAAACAGAAGGGAGAAGGAAGAGGAATGACCCCATCTTTTGCCATATGAGGGATTAGAGACATTAATTATGAGTGTAAAAGATGAGTTTTATTTTTGTTCTCCCGCCTAAGAGCATTTCACTCCAAATCTTCCAAGAAATACTCCTAATATCAGATTTTTGAATGTGTTTTCATACCAGTAAATTGTACTATTAAAAAATAAGTAAGTAATGTAATATTTAACATTTTGTGTCTTTTCAAAGAAGCCATTGATATAGTAAAAAGTTTGATTTTGTATATTATTCACTCATACTGTGCATAACATTTGCATAGAGTTGCATAGAGTGAGCAACAATCTGCTCTTCCAGTTGCTAATAATTTGTTTAATGTAATTAAAACTTTCTGCAATAGGAACAGCACAAAGCATAGAAAATTATCTACTTTGTCTCAATAAGCTATTGCTTTACTCAAAAACTATTTTTTATGAAGTGTAGCTGTTCCAACAAGAAGAGTCATAAATGAAACATCATTTCCTGTGCTTTTAATGAACTTTGTAACTATCAAGTACCCAAATTAAAAGGAACTGTGCTTTTCTCCAAAATTTCAGATAAAACCATGGAAATTAGCATGCCTTATTTTATCTGAAATATGATGTTTTCTCTCAGTTTTAAAAGAACCAGTATATTTTTCACATCAATAAATAAGTCAACCTTTAGGATAAGGGAAAATTAATATAACATCCATTTGTGATTTTCTCTAAATCTCGCTAGCCAATTACTATGACATCTCACTATTCATTTCTTAGTCTTTCAATTTTATATTAAGCTCCTTGCTTCTCCAACATGAAATTTTAACAAGTATCTGAACTTGTGATCTGATCAACAAATGAAGTCAGACTGCTAAGGATGGCATATGATCTCTGTTACAAAATAATGTGAAAATATGCAGAAATTTGTCAGGGAAGCCACTTAAATGTTTAATGACCAGTAAAGAAAAAAGGCTATCCTTTACAAATAAATGTTACACAGCAATGAATGCTGCAGGGTACAATTCTGTTGTATAAAATCTAGAGAGAAAGAATGAGGAAGGAAGAGAGGAGAGAAGGAGAAAAGGAGAGAAAAGAATGGAGGAAGGAAGGAAGGAAGGAAGGAAGGAAGGAAGGAAGGAAGGAAGGAAGGAAGGAAGGAAGGAAGGAAGGAAGGAAGGAAGGAAGGAAGGAAGGAACAATAAATAACCACAGCATTCATTTATGACTATTACCATGGTCACAACCTCTGTGCCATCGCACCGTCTGTTAATGCACTGACTTGTTCTTTGCTAAGCTACCTTCTCTCAATTCAACAGAAACAAAAGACAGTGACTACAAAAAGTTCAAGTAGAATTAAGTTGCCTACTTATTAATGAAACAAGTTGAAAAGCAGTGAATTTAGGTTTTGATGTGTGGCCTGCTTTTTAAAGTAATATGTCAGCATATGAAAGCATGTATTGGTATCAGTAGGCAAGCAAAGCACTGACAAAATTCGAAGTACAGTGAACAGACAAGAAAAACTTGATGTGCAATAGAAAGAAGGCATTTTTCTCTTTGGGGATTCGTTTGTTTGTGAGTGACTTGAAGTTAAGAGAACTATGGTACCGCATAACAGAACAGAAAGGATGCAGAAGTTCTTACAGAAAAGGATAAGGAAACAGAAGCTTCTGTGAACAGGAAATACTGAAGAATAAATCAAAAATAAAGTGATAGAATCAATGTAAGCAGTGGAAGTTGTGGTACACTATAAAATCTTAAAGGTGGAGTTTTTATTTTGGTAACAAAAAAGAAGTGTATTGGGTTTACATGGCAAAGTTGTGATACTGGGCGGCTGCAAGAGTGGCGCAGTACTGCCCCATATCAGAGCAGAGCTGGAGGAGGGCAGGAGGTGCTTCAGGAGTGGAGCAGAATCTCCCTGCTACAGCCCTTAGAGGAGCAGGCTGTCCCCTGCAGATCATGGGCACCACACAGAGCAGATCTCCCTGTGCAGCCATGGGGAGCTGCCGCCCAGGGTGACCCAAGTGGACAGTGTTGTACAGAGCTGTGTTGGGGCAGTGCTGGAAGAGCTGTAGATTGTGGGAAGCCCTTGCAGGATCCTCTGGGAGAAGGGACAGATACTGACCATGGTAAATACTGAAGCATTACGGACAGACTGATCACAGTCCCAGTTTTCCATTTCCCTGCACTGCCTGGGGGGAAGGAGCAGAAGAGGATGGATGGAGGGAAGGTGTTTTTAGCTTGCTTTCCAATTCTGATTGCTCTCATCCGTTAGTACTAGGCAGTAAAATACAGGAACCACCCTTACTCTGAGTCTGCCTTGCTTGTGATGGTATTCTGTGAGTAATTCCTTGTCTTTATCTTTAACCCTGAGCCCTTTTCAATCGTATTTTCCCCTCTCTTCACCTGAGGAGGAGAAGTGAGAGCGGTGCCCACCCTCTCTTGGTGATAACTTGGTGATAACTTGGTACCCACTTGGTGATAAGCTGTCTATCATGGCAAAACCACCACAGGATAATGCCAGGGCAACAGTTCTGCAATCAGGCAGGGGAAATGCAATTTTTGAAAACATTAACTCATTTTTAATTGTTCAAGAAGAACTTTTTCATCTTCTGACTGACTTCTTCCTTCTCTTTTGTTCTCCTTTCTTTTGATATACCAAATGAAGGCTTTTTCAGCTCTTGTGAAAACTGACTCAAAAGCACCCAGCTTTTGACTCAAATTATTATGTATTTTTTTTTACCTGTGATCCAAAAGCCTTGCTTGCAGCAGCAGATGAAAAAGCCTATGACATCTCCCTAGCTGTAAGTGTCTAAGTGTCTTGACCTTTCAATTTCCTTGAGAGCAGACTAACAAAAATAGCCGTACCCACTGGATGTGGTTATTAAAACAGGAAAGAAAAGGTTCACAGCGCTCTGGCATTTTCAGAAGAAAATCCAGCTAATGGAAAGTGCTTGACAATGCTTGCTTTTGTCTTTATACTTGCATGTTCAGCTGTATCTAATCTTTTATTTGCAGTTAGACAAAAGCCAGGACAAATTATATGTTTGTCTATGCCTGTTTAAGGAGGGAACAAAGGTTTAAGAGTCAGCTGTTAGAAATGGAGATATTTTTCTAGCTCCTTACAAATATTTAAACTGTAAGTATTTGATCCTAAAAATAGCAGGCCCAACTGAAACAGCTGTTTCCAAAGAAACCTTCTTAAAAAAGAAGGGATTTATTTCATTTTTCATTCAAGTACTTAAAAGAGCAGGAAAGAGAAAGACTTTTTAGTTTCAATTTTTTTTTTTAATATTAACTTAAAATATTGCAGTTTTGGTTTTAGTTTTTTGTTTGTTTGTTTAGTTGGTTTTGTTTTTGTTTTCTGATGAGATAATGTGGAAATTGATTCAAATAAATATTTATTTTCCTTGTAAAATATTTGTTTAATAAAAAGTTTAAAGTAAAGTACTCCTGGTTCTAAGAAATATCATACATCATAAACTTATATACTACTAAATTAAACATGTTCTGTAATTTCAGAAGAAACTTTCTACCATGAGTTCAGCTGCATATTGTGATATTTATTGCTTAGTTTGACAGCACAACTATGTTGTTCCTTTCAACAAGTCTGATATGGTCTTTTATCTACTAAGCCTAAAAGGCACACTGGACTGTGAAACTACTGAAAGTGGTGGCAGTGAATTAATGTCTTCCGGGAAAGGCTAGTCATTCAAAAAATGTTTTAATGCTTTTCAGATGCATAATTTACACTGTTTTGAAGAACTGGAGACTTTGGCAGTGAGGAGGTGGCATATCATGATAAGAATCCAAATACCAGTACACGTTATTCACTTTTGAAATGATGATGTGATGTGACGTAACATGGCATTTTCTTTGATAGTTACACCACAGTCAAGGCTGTTGTCCACCACTGTGGTTCTCTTCTTCTGGCAATGTACAGTGTTCATGGATAATGAAAAATTATTGTTTGTGGAATGGTATGAAGGTCTTCATTTCTTTGCACAACCAGCAGGAAAGTGCTTAGATTCACTTGGAATACCTGAGCAAGAAAGCAGCTTCAGTATTAAGGTAACAAAAAGAAAACCTATCTGACTTGGAGTATTGGAAATGCTGAATTATGTTACACAGACATAGACATAAGGGTACAAAAGAGACTGGGAATGGGCTGACCATAATCACTTTATTTTTTAAAAAATTGCTATAATTATCTCATTTGGCAGTAACTAGAAAACTCAATTGATCATTTTGCTGATTACATAATTATTTAATAATTAATTGCATAATTATTTAATAATTCACTCCCTCCAAGTAACCAATACCGCAAAAACAAAACCCCAATACCTATTCTGTAAAGAGAAAGCATTCAATTTTGTGTAGCTGAAGAGACAGTAACAATCTGTATAACAGAAACTATCACAGGAAAATGAGAATTGGATTTTATTCTGGAAAAAAATGCTTCAAGACAAGCTAATAAAATCATGGTCTACAGAACATCCTAACTATTTGAACGTGCATATGTAATAGCGAATGCATATGTGTCTAAGAAGGTTCAAGTCAACATTATGTTTCTGTAGGTATTTCCTCAGCATATGGATATGTGTTCATATAAAACAGTTCAGCTCTAGAATTCTTTAGATTCTTCTGCCTGACTTCTAATAGTTGATCCCAAAAGATGCGCCATGCAGTTTACGTAATGTAATATGAATATGCATAATACAATTTCTTGATTTTAAAAAAGAAGTTCTGATCTGAATTTATGACTTCCTCGCAGGAACTGAATAGAAAGTATTATTTTGTGACTGGCTAGATTATCAGAATAGCAAATGTTTCTTTGACCCTTGTTTAGAAGCATTTGTGTTCTCAATGTTTGATAAATAATCACTTTTGTACGAAGTCTGAAATTCTGAAGTCACTTTTTCAAACTATCTGAAATAGTTTTTAGAAAAATAGAAATTGGGGACTGAAATATCTCCAATAAGTCTTAGGTTTGTAAGACAAGTTGGATATATCTCAGCAACAGTGCACAAATTTTATACTCTTCTGTACGTCTTATGCACTTATCCAGCTGCTTATCCACTGCATTTTTAGGTGAAAAATCTAAATAGAGAGAGGCTCCATTTTTAGGTGAGAGGCTCATTCAGCCTAGAGGACACTTGGTTTTCTGTGAAGCATACATTCCAAAAGCTCATGGTTACTTGCTGTGTAGTCTTCATAAAAGTTGACAAGAAGTTAAACTGTCATAAAATTCTCTATACTGGTAGGTAGAAAAAAATATATATTTAAGCTAAGAGGTAGTGAATAATCTTGTCTTAGCTGCATTCTATAGATCTGGCCTGCACTTCTGCCCTCTGCTAAAGAACTGGTACTTTTTCTAACTCAAAGTCAAAACAGTTTCACGTGGGAAGATGCTATTTCATTTACCTACTATTGTGTTAGAGAAAAACCTGTTTATAATCCTTGCAATTTGCTTTGATAATATGACTTGTTCCATTCCCCAAATTTTTGTTTATTATGAACATTTCAGTTAAAGAAAAATCTGATTGGAAACAATAATGTTTTCCAAACTTCCCTATGTATGACAAAGTAATTTTCATCTTTTTCTTTTTTTTTTTTTAATAACTTGAAAAAGAAATTACAGAGTAACTAAATATTTTACCTCTACGTAAATTAGATAAACAATTAAGAGTTAAACAAACAGACTACAAAAGGAACCATTAGGAATTATCTAGTCACTCCTATAGGCTACATTCTTGAGCATACCATGCTCTTCCTTGGGTTGGAAGACAAGAGTCCTTACCTGATGGAGAAATGGTTTGGATGATAACCTGCACCTCTTGAAGAGTAAATGAAGGCATGCTCAAAGCTATCATGTAGCAATGAGCCTGGCCCTTACACTGTAGCTGCCTTTTTTCATTATCTGTCCCCATGTAAAACCACCTTGTTCTTGATATGAAAACAAAGTGCTAGCCAGATGCCTAAAAAAGGTTCTTATGTGTATGTTAAAAGCACTCTATTTACAATGAGGGAGAGGAAAAAAAAGTTTTCTATGCCATTCAGAGGTACTTCCACAGACTTGAAAGGTAGATCCAGGTGAATCTAATGAGGGTCAACACAGCAAAGTACAAGGTTTTGCACTTGGGCTGAAGGAATCCCAAGCATCTATACAGACTGGAAGAAGTAGTTTTTGCAAGTAGCCCTGCAGAAAAGGACCTGGGCTACTGATGGATGGAAAACTTAGCATTAGCTAGCAGTGTGCTCTTGCATCTCAGAAAGCAAATGGGCTCCATCAGAAGAGGAGTGGCCAGCAGGGACAGGGAGGGGGTTAACCCTCTCTGCTCTGCTCTTGTGAGACCCCATCTGGAGTACTGTGTCCAGGTCTGGAGCCCCAGTACAAGAAAGACAGAGAGATGTTGGAGAGGGTCCAGAGGAGAGCCACAGAGATGATCAGAGGGCTGGAGCACCTCCCCTACAAAGACAGGCTGAGGGAGCTGGGCTTGTTTGGCCTGGAGAAAAAAAGGCTGTGTGGTGACCTCATTGCAGCCTTTGAGTACCTAAAGGGAGCCTACAAACAGAAGAGAAATCAGCTCTTTGAAAGGATAGATAGCAGGACAAGGGGAAATGGTTTCAAGTTGAGGGAGGGGAGATTTAGGTTGGATGTTAGGGGGAAGCTCAATGCTATGAGAGTGGTAAAGTGCTGGCACAGGCTGCCCAGAGAGGCTGTGGATGCCCCATCCCTGGAGGTGTTCAAGACCAGATTGGATGGGGTCCTGGGCAGCCTCGTCTAGTATTAAATGTGGAGGTTGGTGGATCTGCATTTGGCAGGAGAGGTTGGAGATTCATGATTCTTGATGTCCCTTCCAACCCAGGCCATTCTGTGACTCTGATACTAATACAGCTTCTGTGATTCTGAGCATTTTCAACATTCTTTAGCTAAAACTGGAATTCTAGGAACACCTTGCAGGTTTGGAGCATTGTTTTTCATTACATAAGCCTACAAACCACAAGGCGTTTAGTAGTTATAAACTAGCTTGCTTTTCACAAACAGCATAACAGAGATTCCTGAAGATATGAAGGATACAAGAATCAATTTTAGGAATGCTAACAGCATCACACATAAATTTACCTTCAAGGAATTTCTCCAGTAACTCTCTATCTCGTGTATTATATTATAATAATTGCATTTTACTTAGAATAAATTCTGACATAATCTATAAAATTATTTATTAAAAACCTAATCTAAAATATGTGCTTTGAAATCTCCTATCATAAATTCATACACCCCTAGCTCATCAAATTGTTCTGATTACTGAAGAAATGACAGGCTAGCAGATTTAATCATCCTTGCTATAGATGTCAGCACACACTAGGTAACTTCTCAAGCATTTTACAGAAACTGTAGCACAAGCCTGCTACTTTCTTCTGAACTGAAATTACAAAAGCCAAAAGCTTCGGCAGAAATCAGGATAGTGTCCCACCTGACATTTGCTAGCCAATATTTAGTACTCTCTCTAAGGTCAAAAGTGTACCTTGTGATTCTGAGATTTGTATTCTTCACTGTTTTTATTCAATAAAATCCTGATGCACAACTAGCTGGAGCTCCCTGAACACTGTTCCCTATGGGTCTCCCTTTATCTCAGGGAGCTAAGTACACAAATGAAAAATGCAAAACACAGCTTGAATATTAATGTCTTGGCTGTGATATTTCAACTGGCAAGGCTGTCTTATCCGGTCGGCTGCCAGATGTGATCATTTGGAATGTGAAACTACTTTAGGAGAAGAGTATAAAATAAATCAAGAATCCACTGGAAAGCACAAGACTATTGTTTGTTTTTGACAAAACTATTTTTTCCTATGAACTACTAACATATCTACTAGAACCTCGAATTAAAAGTATTGCCCAAATCTGAATAGAATTCTGCAATTACAGAAATAATAATTGCCAAAGATATGAAAAACAAAAGCTAGTTACTTCATTTCCTCTTTTGGAGACACTGAATATACACCAGAATTAGTAACATATTTAATGGATACTTGAGTACTAATTTGTGATGTTCTTTTCCTTCATTCCCTTTTTTTTTTTTTTTTTTTTTCCTCTCCAGGATGCTTTATTTGGTAAGGAAAAAATAAGGCTCTCAGCATATTGGCAATGCCTAATCCCAGTTGTTTTCTGTATATTTCCAAGGATGAGCACCTCACATTATCAATTTCTGTGACATGTGTAGTATTATTAGACAGGGAATAAACAACTTCAAAATCATCTATAGAGCTCACCATCTAATTAGTTCAACAAGCAGGCTGGGAAATCAGAAACATCACAGCCAACACTATCTTAAAATGTGCTGAGGAAAAACTTATGCTAACTGTATGTATATTCCAGGGCAGTGTTGGAATGACTTGAGCTACAAATAGTTATGATCAAATGAGACAAAACATACAAAAATTCAGTAATTCTTGAGAAGAAATTAAAAAAAAGAAAAGGCAAAAACACAGCAGACAAATTTACAGATTTTTCTATATTGTGACTGTAGCAAAAAGGGAGAGTGAGAAATTATTTCATAAGTGAATGAAGTGACATCAACTGGAAAGACAGTTGGCAGAGGATACCATAGCATTTTGGAAGGAATTTGAAAGGTTGAAAGAAGAATCTAGGCAAATTACTAGAAGATGATTGTAAGATATACTACAGACACCAAATTCTGACTGTAGGGGAGATGGGAAAGAAAGCATATTTTCACAGTGGCTGGCATGCCTTTGGCCAGGCTGATACTGTCCCTCATCCACAAGGGCTATAAAATTTTCCTGCAGCCTGGCAGAACTTCTGACTTTGTAGGGAACTGTCATTCACCACAGAAAGTGGTGGTGGAGAAGACAGAACTGAGTGCACAGAAGAACAAGAAGAGGCAAACAGGTAAGGCAACTTCTGACTGACCAGGTGGAGGAAAAATAATTCCTGGTATAAGTACCCAAACAGCTGGACATATTATCTGGAGAAGCAGCAAAATCTTCTTGGAGATTTTCAAAACTAAACTACAAAGTCCTCAGCAACCTGATCTGCTTTGAAGTTAGGCTTCTTTGAGCATGTGACTGGTCTAGCTGAACACCAGAGGTCTCTGGCAACCTGAATTATCGTACCATTCTGTGACATCCTAGCATGTTTCAGGTGTGGATTCCTTGAATTTTCATCTAGGACTATGTGTCAGGATTGGAATTTAAATTTTATGTGATTTTATTTTCACATAACAAATGATATTGTTACAAACAAATGTTATTGCTTAAAGTATCCTGATGTGCTTGTAAATTTGATCTCATTTGAAAGTCTCTTTTTTTGTTGTCTTATTGTTTTGTTTTGTTTTTTAAATTTGTTCTCTATCTCTGTTATATATTGATCTCTCTGTAGTATTTCAAGTTGTTTTCTCTGCACACTTCTCTGATCAATTTCTTGAGCTGCATGAGTCTGAAACACTATCTTCCATTGCCTGTGTTCCTTAGGGGACACTAAGACCATTTGGGGTTATTATTTACTAAGCCACTTTACCATATGCATATTGACAGCTGCGAATGCTGTCTGTGAGTTTTCCTCATATATTTCAACACTTCTGCTCCTCCCTCTCCCACCCCCCTCTCCCCCCCAAAGGGAAAGCAACAGTAACAACAGCAAAAACAAAAGCAAAAGAAACTATAACAAAAATTAAAAACAAAACAACAATAAAAATCAAAAGGAGGAGGACAGGAAGGTAGAGGAATGAGGAAACCAGTTGAGAAATGAGAGAAAAGTTCATAAGTATTAAAATATATCTTATGGCAACTATTGGTGTGGCAGCACTACAAAGAATTCAAAAATTCTAATCACATAACTATGCCGAAATCCATATATAAATGTAGCTGACTAAATGACCTTATTTCTGGTTTGCAGACAAACTTTTCAGTCTCTCACAAATATTGATGCTATATAAAGCATAAGTGATCACTTGTCATTCCAGTGTTCCAAAATAAACAAAGTAATGCGGGCTTGTATACTGATTCAGTGTACAAAGAAGAAATTTCCAGGTCAAAACGAAAAGAACAGAAACTGTGTTACCACTTCTGTATTCATATGCTTCCTGTACCTAACTTCATAACAATTTTGTTATGAAGTTATTTCCTGCTGCTGGAGGGCTTGAAGTAACATTAACTCACATAACTGTAATTCAATTTACTTTATCCATCTTGCTTTATATAAAAAGCATAAATTAATCCACATTGAATATTTCATTTTAGAAAAAAGTGAATTAAATGCTTTTATTATCATTTGACACACTATTACAAATTAACTAATGGTAGAAGTCAGAACTCAAACAACCGAACTGTAATAACTTCAAATATCAGCTCTTCCTCCTCACAGGACTTGACTTCAATCCAATTGTCTTTTGTCAATTATAAGCTATGTGTAGTAGTATTTATATACATATACATATATGGACCATCTTATCTACCTGTCTGAAATGGAGGAGTCACTTTGTTAAATTAACTAATTAAAGTTAGTCTTAATAGAACCAAGGAGCTGTGGAGAATCAGAGGAACTCACAAAGGCAGAATACCATAACCCATAGTCACTGAAACAAAAGCACACAGAAAAAGCTAATCCCTAAACCAAACAATGAGAGTAGTTAGACTACTCTCTGTTGTGTGAACTTGACCAAAATGAATCACAGGGTTTTCCTGCCTCAACAGGCATGGGATTTACCAATGTTGGATGTTTGGGGGACTGCAAAAAACGTATTAAACAATGATTTCAGGGGATGGAGGGATGTGAAAAGCTTACTAGATATTTAAGGAAAGGGTCAAAGGTAGGGAAAGAAATGTAGAAAGACATTTCAGGGAGAACAAATATGAAGGAAAAGGTGACAACACAGGACAATGAACAGTAAACAGACTGTATGAATACTGGTGGACTTCAAATCAGAATTAGTTATCAAGTATGATAACAGTTTTGAAGACCATCAGCTAGAACGCCATGAACTCAAGGGTCTTGAGGGACCAGGTGCAGGAACTCAAGGAAACTGTGGTTTAGAGACTTGCCATAGGGTAGACTGAGCTTTTAAAGCTAGCTACAGAAGTGACTCGAACCTTGTATATGTGTGTTTATTCCAGTAGTAGAAATCATTTCTGGCAAACTGGAGCAGAGGCACAACCCGTGCTGTGCTGCTCATGTTTGAGAGCTCTGCTGAGAAAGACACGTTTCTGTTTGTGTCAGTCTGTGCTATTAGTTGTGCTTATGCCTCTCCTGGCAGTACGTGCTCACACTTGCAGTGGGCTAGACATGCGGTACGAGGAGCTCTCCAACTTCCATACACCCCTAGATTTGGCTGCCTCTGATGAGCATTACGCTGCCATGTGAACTGCAAAACTTGAGAACAGCACCAGGACAGAGCAACATTTCTTAACAGATAGTTCCTCCCTGTTCTCTGTTTATCTGGGCAACAACCGGAATGAAGGACGGGTCAGATCTTCATCCAAACTCATATCTCTCTTCATTATTACCTGTTTGTAATTCCCCTTGTGGGACAACCATTGAAGTTTAAAAGTGATAGATCACTATGCCCTTCTAAAGAGTTCCCTAAAATGCATGTGACCTGTGGAATGGGATTCATGGTATGCATTCCATTAAATTGGATTCGTGGTACATATTCTGTTAAGTTATAAAGTCAGTTAATAAATAACAACCATGAAAAAATAACCAATCCACAGGGGAGAAGAAATCTCTCTTAAGTAGTTGGAATCTTAATTACAGGAACATATTGGTAGCATTCATTGAAGGCAGGGATTTCTTACCACTTTTTATATTGCTTTTCAAAAAGATTAACTCTGCAAAGGAATTTAGTAAGAAGAGTCTCATTTAATTTTTTGCATATTTTCAAGTCTTTCTTCTACATTCTGCACAGCCTCATTCTTGTCTTTATTTTTATTCTTTTTCTGTACTGTTTGTAAATCAGTGGGGAAAAAAAAAGAGCTTATGTTCAGACACAATTATACACAAATTAATTTTCCAAAAGCTCTTATCTCTCCTTTTGACTACAGAGCTTCATCTTGATCTCAATGCATTGCTCACATTAAGTACCATCTTGAGTGATGACAATGGAAACTTAAAACTTGAATCACACTTTAATTTGTGATAGCATCTGAATATATTTCATCTATGTTCCCGAATATTTGTTTTTAATCTTTCTGTAGCAGGAATTACTAGACTACAGTGAAACAAGATGCAAGAGGACAAATAAAAAAGATAAAAGAAAAAAAAATTGTTTCCTGTAGACAAATTATGCTATTGCCCCTTCATTCTTATTTCTTCTCATTCTGGAAGGATTTGTATATGCTTCATTCTGTGCTTAT